>NW_024712281.1:0-7822 GCF_018991925.1 Homarus americanus | reverse complement strand
ATATATATACCAAAGTACAAGTATTCGTATACTGTAGATAGATACATACAGTAAACATTACACAGGTATATTTCCTTCCATGGTGGAGAGGTTAAAGGAAGGTGTATGGCGACCTGTGGTGTAATGGTCAGCATGCTCGCTTCACAAGCGACCGGACCCGGGTTCGATCCCCAGGCAGGGTGGAACTATGTTCAAGTTTCTTTACGCCATTTGCCTCTGTCTACTCAGCAGTAATTGGGGACCTGAATGTTAATCGATTTGCGGATCGTATTCCGGGGCGTTGGTTCGACAGTGCAGAGTGCAGTTGGCGAGTTGTCCGGTCTTCTCGGACTATTCCTTGGCACTGGGTCATGCAACTCGTTAACTCATGGTGTGGTTGTTGTATTGATAAACAGCTTATACACCTTCAACAAATTTACACCTAGGACAGCCATCCTCGTACACGAGGGGCAACAAAAAAAAAGGGCTAGTTTAAAGGACTGTGTTATATCTCAGCGCCTAACACAGCGGTCTCCATAACAGTCCTCGTTAAGTGACGGGAGAAAAGTTATCGATTCATGTAACCTTTTATAGCAAACTGACAGGCTAATATCTCACTAGGGGGTGACTCTTTATGTGAGGTGGGGGTGAAGGTGGGCCTCATGGGTCAGCCGGATAGTTTGGGGTGATACCAATGCAACACACTATACTAAGCCCCAATACAACACACTATATTAAGCCCTAATACAACACACTATACTAAGCCCCAATACAACACACTATACTAAGCCCCAATACAACACACTATACTAAGCACCAATACAGCACACTATACTAAGCCCCAACACAACACACTATACTGATCACTAATACAACACACTAAACTAAGCATCAATACAACACACTACACTAAGCACCAATACAACACACTACACTAAGCACCAATACAACACACTACACTAAGCACCAATACAACACACTACACTAAGCACCAATACAACACACTACACTAAGCCTCCGGTACACAAGGAGGCAGCATAGCCGGCACTGCACTAAACCACCTTCACGTCTTCAACTGTAATGTTAGGTACCCATTCACAGCTGGGCGAACTGGGCGGTAACCGGCGACTCTCAGGACAGGAGGCAGAGACTGTATCCACACGACCTCCGCATCTCTCATGTTACAGGTGAACACAGTGAAGAATAACACACCTACATCCCAAACGCTCTTTTGTATTTACATACTGAGTTGAAGACACAGATAGAACAAGACGAAGCACTAAAGGGTGTACAGGTAACCAGAGCTAATTTCACACACACACACACACACACACACACACACACACACACGCTCTCGCATCACAATTCCCCCATCGCCCCATATACTATATAGGGAGAGGCAGAAGGGTGAATCCATCGAGGAAAGTCGTTTTAGGGGGAACATGAAATATCTGTATCTGATGACCCTGTAGGTTGTATTAGGTAATGTAACTGTATCGTCAACTGTAACCGATTATGTAACTACTTTTTGGTGCAGTTAAATGAGTTTTTCTTCACAGTTGGAGCCACTGATGAAGGCTAAGCATATGATGAATTAGCTCCTGTATAATGGTATTAATGTGGCGTTTATAAGTCGTTGACTGTGTCGGGGTGTTGTCTGAGGGTGATGATGTAGTAGTGAGTGAGGTAATAAACTGTGATGGTAGATGGTGATGACTGGTTGGGCTCCCGTGTTTATTTCAAGAGCTTCGCTTCCTGGGTGTAATTTGGTCGTGTAATAAAATCTTTACACACACACACACACACACACACACAGAGTAACCTCAGCTCTGTAATCATTTCTACGCCCCCGCTCACAGGTTGAGTACACAGTAACTACCCGTTGTCCACGCTCAGATTTAATTCACGCAAAGGAGTGGATGGATAATGGTCAACAGCCAAAATGGTTCACATATGAGATCATGCTCACACAACTAATTTCATATTGCTGAATTCGAATCTGATATTTGTTTTGTTCTATCAGACCAGGTTTTATAAAAAATCAATAGGTACAAATATTTAATATTCCATCACGTGTCGTGCAAAAGATGAGATTATCTCATGTGACTGTGCTTTCATGACTAATTTCATATTAATGAATATTAATTGGATGTTTCATTCTACCATCAGACCTACTTTCTTAAAGAATAAAAAAAATAGTAAATATAGTAACATTATCGCGTCATGCAAGATACAATTTTAAACCTATCACAGATAAGCTCATAAAAAATTGTACCAAAAAACATAAGTTCAAATCCTTTATAATGACAAAATATGAAGTTCTAAAAGTGCTTCTGAACTTTACTCTTTCTCTTGTACAGCTTGCTCTCTTCTCGTTGCAGTGTCCAACAATAGTCGCCCATCATGTTAGGACTGAATTGTCCCTGATATCTGCTCTCCATTATGGCGATATCTTGATGAAATCTTTTGCCGTGTTCATCACTAACGTCTCCAAGGTTACCTGGGAAAAATTCAATATGAGAGTGGAAAAAATGCAATTTCAAGGACATCCTTGCTCCCAATGCATGATAATTCTGAAGCATGGTTGTTACGATTTCTTTGTAGTTGTCAGCACGATAGTTTCCAAGAAAATTCTTTGACACATTGACAAATGATTCCCATGCTTTTTTTTCCAGTGGGTTCAATGTTTTGGTGAATTCGCTATCATTAACTAGTATACGAATTTGTGGTCCATTCAAGACACTTGGGAATTGATCCATAGCTTTGATGAAATTTTTAGCCAAACCGAGCTTTAGATGCAGTGGAGGCAAAAATATCTTTTCTGGATCTACAAGCGGATTGTGAGCACAGTTAAACCTTCCAGGCGCATCTCTTGGTCTTGTCGGTCAATCCTTTCTCACATAGTGCTCTGCATCAGCTCTGCTGTTCCACAAGCACAAAAAGCACATGTGCTTTGTGTAGCCACTCTGAAGGCCCAGTAGTAAACTGATGACTTTGAGATCGCCACATATCTTCCACTGGTGTTTCTCATACTCTATAGCGGCCAACAGAATTTTCATTGTTTCATAGCTCTCAGTTATTTTTGTTGCGTGTGCTATTGGGACAGATGGAAGCCGATTGCCATTGTGTAAAAGAACAGCTTTCAGAGAGTCTTTTCCCGAGTCTATAAACAGCCTCCAATCCTGTCTTGTATGTTTCAGACTTGCA
Organism: Homarus americanus; assembly: GCF_018991925.1. Lineage (NCBI taxonomy): Eukaryota > Metazoa > Arthropoda > Malacostraca > Decapoda > Nephropidae > Homarus > Homarus americanus. The sequence goes on along the minus strand of NW_024712281.1, from coordinate 4,636 downwards.
GAGTTGTTGCATGAGAGATACTGCGTCCTCGCAATAACAAAGGTTGTTTGCCATCTTGAAAAATGCAGACAGCTGTCTATGTCGGTAACGCGCTGTAGTGATATGCACTCCATCTTCTAGCAGGTTACGCTGCTTTAGTCTGGATCCCAAAACTTCAGCCTTTTCTTTTGACAAGTTTAGGTCCCTGATGAGATCATGAAGCGCTTCTTGAGTAAATAGTTTAGGCCTGGTATTTTCAGAGTCATCTTGGTAGTCGTTTTCCATTGAGGTAGAGGTAGAATCGGAATCACTCAATTCTTGTTCAGTCGGTGGATTTGGGACTGGAAGTTCAGCACTGTGCGGTACTGGTCGGATTGCAGAAGCAATATTGGGGTACTGTACCTTGCCTCGTGTCTTGATTTTTATTCCCTTAATATTTGTGAGACAGAAGTAGCAGTCACTACTGTGGTCTTTAGGTTCACGCCATATCATTGGTACAGCAAACGGCATTCCTGAACTGCGTTTACCACACATCCACTCGCTCAGGTGGTTAACACAAGACTTACAGGCTACATGAGGTGCCCATTTCTTGTCTTGGTCACCCAAATGACATTTGAAGTAACTTTTGTAGTTCAGTCGAACAGCTTTTGTGATTGGTTTCTTGAGGCTACCAGGAGTGAAGGCACCACATATGTAGCAAAAACTGTCAGCACCGTTCACACACTTGCGACGTTCCATGTTTTGTTAATTTCAGAGTAATTATAAATCATGCAGGTGTAGATATGCAATATCATGAATCAGCAAACTGAAACAAACAAAAAAGCACAAATCAGGACAAAATAATTGCATAAGTGGAGCCAATGAGCATATAAATTACTGTATGAATAGCATGGTATACTAAATATATAGATATGCTGGTTCTGGAAAACTGAGCCTGATACAGCTATACGAATGTCATAATTGAGTTCAGCACATACAATTACACTAGAATCAGACTGTTTTGATCTAGAACCATGAGAATTTTTTTTTATGTTGACCATTGTAATGGATGGAGACGCCTGAAGGACACCCCTCACCTGGATAATGGATACATACTGTACATAAAAGCCTTCTGGATACTGAGACATACCTTATCACAAGCAGGTGGATATATACACCAGCTTTTTACAGATCGCAATAAAGGGATATATTTTTACAGGGAAACCTTTTTACAGGTATATTTATTATGTATTTTTTTACATAAATAAATATAACTTTTTAGATACTTTTTTTTACACATAACCAGATGTATACAATACAGTTTTACATACAAAGATTTATAGCCAGATAGATTATATAACCTATCATTTATATGTATTTCTACACTCAAATATAGATATATAGCTATTCACATATTTCTACCGCCAGATAGATATACAGTATAGCTTTTCACAGACTTCTAAAATCCCAACAATGAAACTAACTGTACAAGAAGTTTATTCTCTCATAACTCCGGTAAAATAACCAGTTGTCCATCTTCCTCGTGTGTTGTCTCAGCTCTGACTACTTCAAGATCAACCTCGCCCTCTGTGTAAAGTCTTCTGTAATTTGAGTAATTTTTTGACGGGTGACGGTACTCTGTTATGGGGATGGAGAGGAGTGAGAGAGTGAGGGGTAATGAGAGAGGACAGAGGGGATGGGAAGGGAAGGTAGATTGAGGGGAAAGATGGATAATTAGGGAGGAAGGAAGGAGAAAATGGAGTGAGAACGATAGGAGGAAGATAATTAGTATGGGAGAAAAAAAAGAAGCGAGAGATACAGAACAAGAAAAGCAGGAAAAGAGAAAAAATAGAGACAAGAAATTAATAAGGAACATAGTAGAGACAAAGGAAGAGGCGGAAAAAAGAAGCAACAAAATGAACGATAGAAGTAAAGAGGAAATAAAAAGGAAAACACAATAAAAAAAATATGATTATCACACACACAAGTATAAGTCCTATTACAGTCTTCCCATCTTCCTACAGTAAAGTCAACATGGACGCTTAACTTGCCCCATACCTCCTACAAGAGCACCCTGAGGAGCCGCTTATCGTCTCCACACCCTTCGTCGTGGGCGGGCGGCCCAGGAGTGCGTCTCACACACCAGTATCTAAGAATAGCACCAAGATTGACCTGTCTTTATGAACGTGACTATAAAATGAGGGAAAACTATAAAACCACAATAACAGTCAAGCCACCTGTCACCGTCTGAGAGAGGAATATTACCGATGATATATTGTGTTGTTGAAATATGTGAAGAATTTGATGGTTTTTCGTAGAGTAATGAGAAACAAATAATGCTGACCTCTCCCTAGTTTGATCTAAAACAATAAACATAAGTCACACACACACATACACACACCCACACGTATATATATAAGGAAATAATAAACTTTACTTTTATTACTAAAACGTATCGTATCGTATATATTTATGGCCCCTATCAACAACAACAATAACATACAAATACAAAGTAACAACTGGGAATTATTAACTGGTTCAGACCCATTGTTTGAGGAGTTGATTCCCTGACAAGATGATGATTCCAGGTGACTGTGTCTATTGTGGGCACTAGACCACCGTGAGGCAGAGAACACTAGTGAAGCTTTTACTGCTGCTAGAGTGAGAGAGTTGATCAATTTGTACATGTTCAGTCAACCCAATTACAGGGAAGTACATTAGTTGTTGTTGAAGTACCTATGGCGTATTTTTGTTTAACATTCTACCCTTCCATCTGTCTCGGGTGACGCACACAGCCTTATGTCAGGTATCAGGGCATAATAATGGATCTCTCCTTCCATTCATGAACGTCTCCGACTCAGGATAAGGTAAAGACGCTTTCCCCCATCTAGGATCACAAGCTCGGCCCCGTGACTGAATAAAATAAAGCGTGGCGTCCACCGTCGGCTGGAGTGACAGGCATGGCGGTGTAAGAGGCTCGGGGGAGCATATTTTACCATATTTATCTTATCAATCTGAGAGCTGGGAGGATTGGTTCACCCTGCAATACCTTTACCGCAATATATGACGTCCGCCTTCCTGCAAAAATATTTTACCCAAATATCGTGATTGGAATATTACCATGATAGAGGGATTTGTGTTGTCTTGTAGTGCCACTGATCCATCACTGAGGAATGTTGTAGTGCCACGTCTTGTAGTGCCACTGATCCATCACTGAGGAATGTTGTAGTGTCACTGATCCATCACTGAGGAATGTTGTAGTGCCACTGATCCATCACTGAGGAATGTTGTTGTGCCACTGATCCATCACTGAAGAATGTTGTTGTGCCACTGATCCATCACTGAGGAATGTTGTAGTGTATCTTGTAGTGCCACTGATCCATCACTGAGGAATGTTGTATTGCCACTTGTCCACCACTGAAGAATGTTGTTGTGCCACTGATCCATCACTGAGGAAATTTCACAGTATCTTGTAGTGCCACTGATCCATCACTGAGAATGCTACAGCCACTGATCCACCACTGATAATGTTGTAGTATCCTAGAAATAATTCGATCCATCGCTGAGGAATGTTGTTGTGCCACTGATTCATCACTGAGGAATATTGTAGTGTGTCTTGTAGTGCCACTGATCCACCACTGAGGAATGTTGTAGTGCCACTTGTCCACCACTGAGGAATGTTGTAGCGCCACTGATCCACCACTGAGGAATTTTGTAGTGCCACTGATCCACCAGTGATGCAGCTCGACTCGTGACGCTGCGTATACATCGTTATAGCGAGGTTGGTCTAAACAAGTTAAAGCCATCCTGTGTTATTGAGGTTTAACGAGTGACATAAATAAGTGTAAGTGAACCATAAAAGATCCCGTGTACAGTATCGTGAGGGGAACATTATGAGGTCAAGTATGAGTAACCAGTGACCCTTGACCTGGCGTGACCTTGTTAACACTTGCCGCCCTGCTAGTGAATGGCTGTATACTGTAAATACACTGATGGACAACGGTTCAACATCGATTGAATTGACGCTTTTATTTACCGTATCCATGCATGAAGCTTGTGAAGACCATGTGTATAGTGTATGTTGGTATTGATTAAGCTTTAGTTAAGATATATATTCAGCCTTTTATAAGTGTTTTGTTTTCTTGTTACTTGTGGCTGACTGCGGGGTGAGTGTGATGAGTTTACGGAGTTAGTGTTGAGCTGGCTGAGGGCCAGGACTGTGGAGTGGGGGCTGAGTCATCAAGTCATCAACTGTGGGGTGTGGTAGGGGGCTGATTCGTCAACTGTAGAGTAGGGGCTGAATCATCAACTATAGCGTGGGGCTGAATAATCAACTATAGAGTGGGGGCTGAATCATCATCTATAGAGTGGGGGCTGAGTCAGCTGTAGAGTGGCGGTTGCGTCATCAACTGTGAAGTGGGGTCTGTCATTAACTGTGGGGTGAGGGGAGTTGGGGCTGATTTATTTAGCTGGGTGGGGGAGATGGGGATGAATCATAATCTGTGGAGGGGAGGGGGCTGAGTCATTATCTGTAGAGTGAGAGGAGTGGGGACTTAATCATTAACTGTGAGGTGGAAGAATTGGGGCTGAGTCATTAACTTTAGAGTGGGGCGAGTGGAGACTAAATCATTAGCTGGAGTGGGGGGAGTTGGGGCTGAGTCATTAATTATGGAGTGGG
>NW_024712280.1:0-11052 GCF_018991925.1 Homarus americanus | reverse complement strand
CCAAATATCTTGGCCTTTGAATTAACAAGAGTCATATTTGTTCCTTGGAGCTCCTTATTTAAGACATTGAGTTTTTCAAATATATCTGCTAAATAACTGACAAGTGCTTTACCATCAACTGTCAGTAACAGAGTCATATAAGGTTGTCATCCAAGAACTCACTAAGAATATCAAATAATTCCATGAATCTTTTCAGGCAATTCCCATTTGATAACCACCTTACATCAGTATGAAGTAATAATCTTACATAGTCTGCATTTTGATCCTTGCAAAATTGTTTGAAAAGACGCTCACATTTGGCATTAGCTTTTATAGTGTTGATGCATTTTATAACTGCATTCAATGTCTCGTTTAGAACAGGGGAAACTTTTTTGGAAACTAAATTCTGTCTATGAATAACACAATGCACTAACAACATTTGGGGATTGTCGTCTTTCAATAATTTTAAAACTCCATTTTTCTTGCCCATCATCACTGGAGCACCGTCTGCAGCACAAGATATAATGTTCTCCATTGGTATCTGCTTATCATCTAAATATGTTTTTAATTTCTTATATATATCAATTGCAATAGTGGTGGTTTCTAATGCTTCGCAAAATAGCATATCCTCAATAAATTCTCCATTATCAACATATCTTACATAGGCCATTAACAGAGCTTCACTATCTCTTACAGTTGATTCGTCCAACTGTATTGAAAAATTTGTATATTTTAATTTTTCAACAAGTTGTACTTCTACATCACAACTCATTTCATCAATCCTGCTACTAACAGTATTATTACTGAGCGGCATGCTTTTGAGATCTTGGTCATCTTTTTCAAGAACTACTTTCAGAAAAGTTGATATTGCGGGCTTAATTAAATTCTCCCTATTGTATGATTTTTGCCACATTTTGCTATGAGAAGAGAAATTTCATAACTAGCCTCAAGACCACGATCCTTGCTTGCACTTCGATACGATACGAAGTCATTAGTTAAGAGGTGAAAGAAGATTATTAGGAGTTGAGGGAAAAGTGGTGAAACTGAAATACAGTAGGAGTAGAAAGAATCTGGGCTCAACCAGATCGCTTCATCTTTCTTATTGGTGTTTTGTCTTTGTTCTGCTCCCTTGGGTCATCAGACCTTTGTATTAATATTGGTTTATTTATATAATGCTGCTTATTATTATTATTTGTTATTGTTGGAGTTAGTGAGCCTGCCCAGGTCCTTGTGTAACTGGGAGGGTAGTCACATTTTTTATTTTTTTTATTTTATTTTTTTTTTGGAGGTGTTAGTTAAGTGTTAGTTGTGTTAGTCTAAAGGTACACTGTATGGAGAGGCCTGCCAGGTTCTTAGTGGAGCTGGTTGGTCACTCTCATCTTTATTCCTCTAGTAATGTTTTATGTAGAAATGTGTATGTTGAGGCAGGAGGTGGTTCAATTACTTCTTCCTGGCTGATATAGCTGGGAGGGTAATCACATTATTATTATTAATATTATTAATATTTTTTTATTTTTTTATTTATTTTTTATTTAATTTTTTTTTGAGTTAGTGAGCCCGCCCAGGTCCTTGTGTAGCTGGGAGGGTAGTCACATTTTTATTTATTTATTTTTTTTTTTTTACTAAGATGTTAGTTCAATGTTAAATGTTAAATGTTAAATGTTAAATATTAGTTATGTTAGTCTAAAGGTACGCTGTATGGAGAGGCCTGCCAGGTTCTTGTGGAGCTGGTAGGTCACTCTCATCTTTTATTCTCTCTATTAATGTTTTATATGTATATTGGGGCAGGAGATGGTTCAATTACTTTCTTCCTGGCTGATTTAAACCAACTGTGTTCTTGGAATTCTTCGTTGTCTATATTATTTATCCAGTTTTGATATGTTTCTGTGTTAAGTTCAGTCATTTTTTCCAAATATTTACAGCTTTGTTGTGTATATCTACATTGATTGCTAAGAGGTTTGCTCTCTTGTGTAGCTGTTCATTATTGATGTGGTCTGTATATTTTATGTTATATATAAATTTGAGGGCTATATTTTGTACTGTTTGTAACCTTTTAATGCACGTTTTACTAAGGGTGTTCAATGATGGGTGGGTAGTCCATAATTGATTTGACAAGCGGGCAATATAAATCTTTCTTTTTGTTATTAATGCTAAGGTTCTAAAGCGTTTTATTTTTGATAATCTTATTCTTGCCTGTCGTTCTTTATCTTTTAAGTGTTATATATCCCCTTTTTGTTAGTTTTAATCCGAAGCATCCTACCTTCAGTGTCGTAAGGGTATAGTTCCCGGTCGACTATTACTGGACTTGTTTAGACCTTGGCTATTGGTACATTGAATTTGTTCTTATTTCTTGTCCTGATTTTCCATTTTTTCTCAAAATCATTTATGTTTTTTATCGCTCTTACCGTGTAAAGTGCCATAAATTGGGTTGATTTTCCTGGGTATGATACTATTTGAGTAATATCATCAGTAAACATTACATATTCGCTAAAGGGGGTAGGTTGAGGTGTGTCTGAAGTATAAATTGTATATAGTGTTGGAGAAAGGCATCCTCCTTGAGGTACTCCACTCTCAAGATTAAACATAGTTCCCAAAAAGTTTCCAATTTGAATTTGTGCTCTCCTATCGTCTAAATAGTTACACAATATTCTTAGCAAGTATTCGTTAAGTCCCAGTTTTAATATTTTATATTTCAAGCCTAAATGCCAAACTTTATCAAAAGCCTTAGAAACATCCCTTAAAATTATATTGATCTGGTTACCCTTGCTTTTTTTCTTTCTATTGCAATTATTTCCTGTTATTATAGCTATTAAAAAGTTAGGGTATTTCTATTGGGCATAACCATGTTGTCTGTTTAAGTTTAGTTTTCCATGTTGTGTTAAAAGGCTATAAGTCTTGAATTTAATATTTTTTCCAATAGCTTCCCTCCCCATTAAAGATATTAGCCTGTAGTTTAATATTTCCTTATTGTCCTTACCTCTTTAGGAATAAATATCATTTTATATTATTTTAGTTTGTCTGAAAGTAACCAGTTATTACATGTTATAAATGTTTAATAGTGAACAATGAATTTATAGTTGATCTTTTTTCAAACTTCTCCTTTAGGGATTTAAAATACTCCAGTTTTGAATTAACATGAATACTGTGTTTTGCCTTCAAATGATTTTCGAGACGACCTCTCTTCATGGATTCATTAGTCAATCATTGGTGGCACAACAGACAAAAAGGCAACCTTCATCATGAGTCGCTGGTATGAACCCAAACAGCAAGTACTCATCTGAATACTGGCGAACTTTTTTTTGGGCGTGCACACTGTTCATTTTATGCATCATGGGGGTAACTGAAAAGTGAAAATAAAATATTTATATACTTAGGAAAATAAATTTAATATCTAACTTCTGTAACATACAAGGCACAGTGTCAATATGCAGTTGCCATTTCAAGTAAATATTGAGCTTTATATTCACAGTTTTAAATTAATGTTACTGTGACAAGATCAATGAATGATTATTTTTATACATTGTTTTCAGAGAATAACAAGATCAATAATCATAATGAAAAGCACTTTAACCAGCCCTCTCAGTGAAGCTAAAAAACAGAGACAGATAACTATATCAACATGAAACTTGCATTTGTGTTTAATTCAATACTGCTTCCATGCTTTATTGTGCACATTTAATTTGGTTGTAGTTAGTTTCCTCTGTTTTTTTAGCTTCAGTGGGAGCGTTGAGCAGCTGACTAAAACTCACCTTCCTTGACAGCAGATGAAGAACTGCAAAGTTAAACAAGTCAGAAGCCACGCATATAGCTGGTGCCAGATGCACGATAACATTAGTGGGTGAACACTTGACTAGATTGCACAAGCTGTTGTGCTCAGCTAGGTTGTAATTACAATTTTACCCTATAAATTTATAATTTTTACCCATATAGGGTAAAATAAAAAAAAATGTTGATATTACTATATTTTTCATATTGCCCCCTATTATTATTGAATTGCCCCCCAGTGGGGCGTAGGCCCCACGTTGGGAATCACTGCCTTAGATGTAGCCCAAATATTATGTCTCTTATAGCCTGCTGTTTCACACTCCTATAACAAGTAATAAATAATATTATCGTCACTATAAGGAATTTAAATTTAATTCTGTGGATTAGTGACATGGTTTATTGAGAGAAAAAAAGACGTAAAGCAAAGAATGAACACTGAATTCTCTTCCTATATGACAAAGAAAACTTTTTCTTATAACATTTTTGAAGGAAGTTAAATTTTTTTTTACCAGTTTACCGGATGAAGACACAACATAAAATAAATTCAAAGTCCTTCTTTTTATACCAGTTTGTTTGTTGAAAATAGTAAATATTTTTTTGTCAGACACTTATGAACTAATGACAAAAAACGAATGGAAACATATTCCCTCCTAATCGTTTTATAAAACCCGGGAAAAACAAATCTGATGCATTGTGCACAAAGTGCCTAACAATTACCATAAAATAAAATGTCCTGTACTGCCTTCACCACACTGTCACTGGGATGACAGTTAGGACACCTGCATTTTTTGGCTTCATCTCCTTAGTGGCAACTTACGGTACTTCTTGTATATAATATTGCCGATAAAAGTTCTTGACCCATTCTGTTCAGGGGCGGATCGAGAGGGGGTCCTGGGGGTCCGGAACCCCCCCCCCCCTTTTTCATCAGAAAATTCCAATACTTTTTCTTTTATGCAGTTTTGTACTCTGGCTTTTTGTACAGCAAAATATAATTACTATTAACCTCATATTATCTCCTAATATCAAGTGCACATGGTCCCCCCCGCCACAACTTTAAAGACTACCCTTTAAATATTCCTGGAACCACCCCTGCTGTTGCGTAGTTCAGTTTTGATAACTTTTACCTGGCTGAAAACTCGTTCGACGTCAGCATTACTAATGGGTAAGTACAAAATATTAAGAAAAATTTTTGAAAGATTCTCGAATGCCTTCTGTGTAGTCGCCAACAGTCGCCCAGAGTTCGACAGAATCCTTATGATCTTCTGCTTCCCCCTAGTCTACCAGGTTTACCTGCAGGTAGGAGATGTGTAAAAATAATCATATATGCACATATAACACACATGGAGTCTAAATAGTTATGGACAGGTGTGTGTGTGTGTGTGTGTCAAACGATTCAACGAGACAATTGACAAATGCAGTAAAGAACATGATTCAATAGGCTGTAAATGAATGCTTATTTAATAATACTGTATTTCATATTTTTGCGCTATGGATTTAATAACATTGATAAATGATAAGATTATTTCTTGTTACCTGTCCAACAACTTCTGCGGCTCTGCCTGGTACCTGTCTGTCTGACCAACCGCTAAGCCCCTCAGTGAGAGCGTGGGAAAGGAAATTACTATAGATCTTATTTCATTCGAAATATTAAATTACTCGATGATTGTAAGCCAATAAATGAAGAGAAAATGAGCAGTCATGTGCTTACCTTTATTACCAATCCTGAAAAAAGAAATTAATATTCATTCATGAAAACTGATGGAAGATAATTTAATGGTGCCGCGATTTCCTTTTTCAAAAGTAGCCCAATTATAGGCAAGTAGTGGCACCATTTTATTGTCCGCGGTAAGCAGTTTAAAAGGGTTCCATGACAAAACCCCAACGGGGTTGTCATTTGTTAACACTAACCTAACCTAACCTAACCTAACCTAAACAAAAAAGGACGTCTGTCTATGATTTTCGAATTTATGATAATTCTTTTCCAACAAACTGAACTATAGGATCAAAGAACTTTCGAAGCGTAGCAATATCAGCAATGTTAAGATATTATCACAACCAAGAAGGCTGATTCATAATGTTTCTCAAGGCAGATTATTTGACGGGAGGCGTAACATAACACAACGTCATGTAATGATCTTCAGGAAATTTTAGAAAAGTATTTTGGAAAAGTTAAGTTAATTTTGGTTGGTTTGTATCACCAGAAAAATGGGTGGTCAAGGAGTCTAGTTCGTGGTTGTATTTTAACATTATTCCCTTGACCCTAGGGAAGGCATTTTTCAGTAGTCATTAGCCAGTACCGCGCGAGTCGCTACACCTTTAGGGAGGTGTATGGATGCTCACCGCTGTCTGTGGTTTTATTAATGGCATTGGCAAATTAATTCAGTGGTTCGTGATATGAATTTCCATGACTGTGATCACACACAGAAGAACACCTGGGAAAAGTTAGATAGAAATGGTGAAGTGTTTATTAAGTGGTGGAACGATGAAGGAAATTGGCCGGACACCGGGTGAACGCTGCCTTGAGGAATCAGGTAAGATACAGTTGTTGTTTGTTGATGTGTTATTGTGACTTAAAGTAAGTTCGACGTACTGTATACATTATAAACACGTAAATAATATTCAAACTTGACAAAAAAATATAACATTCTAAAGTCGGTTGATTGTATATATCTTTGATGGTGATTATTATAACGATAGTAAAGGGTGTTTTAGTTTAGGCTGCATCATGGTATCCTTAGAGTTTTATTGGTAATACTTAACGACGTGGGTGAGCCTTTAGCACTAACTTAGGACATTTTCTCAAAGACGATAAAAGGTTTGTTACCTCGTGAAATAAAAAAAAATAATGCGTGTGTGGGGAGGACAAGGCCAAGCTTCTGCTGCCTGCCATGTTTAGATGCGGGTAACGGTTTTTGTCACTAAGTTTTGTTTTCACTTTAAAATATAAGATAAATATTTTCGGTGAGGTTAGTTTGGTTCATTAATCATCATTAATACTATGGTATTATTAAAAGGCCGTAGGTATTGGCACTTTCAGGTGAAAATAACGAAATGGTTATTTGCACCGGAACCTCGTCATCAAGGGTGTCGGGTGCAGATAGTGAAACTGTTAACTGTACCCGAGGTGTGTCATAGCGAAGTTCGGGTGCCAAATACTGCTCCAGATGTTACCAAATCCGTTAAAGAAAGATGAAAAAGAAGAGTGTAACTATTCAAATTATAGTAGAAAAAAAAGAAGTTATTTGCGCCGACTTTCTGTTTTCATCATTAATGTTTACAATGAAATTGTGAAAATTAATATCATCTCGTACATTATCTACTTCATTATCGTATACTTTGATATCTGGTACAGAACCTAACCTAACCTATCGGTTTGTTGAAGAGATAGTGAAGCTGTTATCTGCATCCGAGTTTTGTCAGTGGAAAATTCTTATAATATTCGATAATAGTGTTGAGATCTGGGGTTAAAATTATGGCTTAACTATTTGCACCCGGATCAATGGGATCGGTTTGTCAATGTGAAACTCTGGTGTAAATAGTATAACTGTAGTTTGGGACAATACACGGCCGATGGTTCTAACCATCCACAGCCTTTAGATCTCCTTGTTTGGAGCATTTCTAACCCCATTTCAACCAATCGGAAATGAATAATAGCGTCGGAAATGAATATAACGATTTTTCATACTTTTACCAGTCTATGGGTGTGGGGGCAGTGAGGTGGACCGTTTCGTGATCTGACATTACGTGATCCAGCCTTCACCAATAATGAATAGCTGATTTTTTTCCACCAATCACATTTGAATTGGAACAAGGCACGTCGGCATGGACCACCAAACCTCAGAGTTTGAATATTCAGACTCACTATGGCTACTGTTGAGGTCACTTGTGACGGCTGTGAATATAATTATTGGGATTAAATAGTTAAATTCCACTCGAGAGACGATTTAGTTATTTTTTGCGTGCTCACGGTGTTCTGCCAAGTGTGTCGAATGTCCGGACAGACATTTGCCGTATAAATTTAGAAAAGATAAACATCAGTGGTACTGCGGACGTTACAGGACATGCAAAGGAGGAAGCAGTGCAATTACTGCGTTTCTGATTACAATTACTGACAGGGGGGGGTCCGGGGGCGGAGCCCCCCGGTTAGATTACGTTTAGGTTACTTGGATTCACTCGGATTTTGTTTCCTTGGGAATTCATTACTTAATAAAAAAATTGAAATCCGAGCCAACTTTGGTACGATATTTATCACTTGTTTATTCCTTAACACTCGTGTCCCCCCAAGATATTGTTAGGAAGGTGGGGGAGATAACTCTAAAACGGATAATTTCCGACGGAAATGAAGGTCAAATTAGATTCAATCACGCCGAAAAAAAAAAAAAACACTGGATAAAACAAAATGCCCAACTACAGGGCGTATTGTCCGAAACTGCAGTTTTACCGTACAAATAAGGGCCAATTGCAAGATCAGCCGTGGTGTACACCATGCTCTGGATCCCGGCGGTCGTAATACAATGGGGTAAAAATTGTGTGATTTTTCAAAATGGGCCAAGGTGGTACCCGACCGTCGTTTGTTCCTTCGTCATCGTAGTGTAGTCAGGTGTGCCAACTGGCGGAAGACTTGGGGGTTGGTATGCTTGCACCCTCAAAAATGTTGTCAGTGGTACGAAACGTTTACTCTTGCTACACGATTTACGATTATGAAAAACTTGAATCCAAGCTAAGGTGCACCTCATTTTCCTATTTTCTTTGAGCCTAAGCATATTCTGGGAATGAAATACGATCACTTACAGTGAATATAGGTAAATAAAGCCTGTGACAACCATAAAAATGTAGGAATATAGTGTATTATCTGTTCCTTTCTTTATCCTTATTAAATCTAACAATACGTGTGTCACGTTCTTGGGGTTGGGTGAGTGTAATAAAGAGAACTATGGCCTGTTCTGTGGATGAAGTCAGTAGAATATAACAAATTACAGCATTAGGTATTATAATTTTTGCTATGACAGTGATGAACTCACTGTACAGATGAATTGGGATAAAATCTTGAAAAAATATGACCAAAACTGTTAGTTTTCTATCAAACAGAAAATTATCTTTGCACCAAAATTTTTTACTTTCATATTATACAAGTATAAAGGCCAAGTATCTACAAGATGTGAAATCTTGAGATATTGTTTCCGACTTGTCTCCACCTGATTATAGTAATGCAATAAATACCCTTTCAGAGAAAGCAAGACATGAACACTTTCCCAATGTCAGGAGTAAAAATGTATACAATATGTTAATGACATGGACTAAACCAGCAGTTGGAGAAAAGTATCTGCTGTTTAAATGGTCTTTTATTTGGAAAAATATTCCATCTAAATACTGTATATGGATCCTCACTAAAGAGTTCATATAGTCAGTGTACAGACATTTGCTTACAAGGCATATACTCAACTATAATGGAAATGTAGACATGTTAGGTTTGGTTAGCTTAGGTTCATCTTGTGAGCAAATGTCATGGAACCCATATACAGTAGGTACAGTCATGAAATTCTACCAACTAATCAGAGACTAATAATGTTAAACATAGAGCAAGATGATAAATAAATTGTTTAAAAATATCCTCAATACAGTCTGCAATGTTAATTGCAAATTATTCCTGCATTTTTTAATGTTTAATATAAACTAATAATAATAAGGATAAGAATACAATGATAATGCTTATGTCAGATTATAGCCTTTATTAAATGCATGGTATGTTATAATATATGGATGATCAAGAGTAAAGTATTTTAAAAGGAAAAATCATCCACAAATTTCACAAATATATAAATACGTAATATCCATGTATATATGCAGAGTGTAAAATAAAAAATAAAAATGACTTAAGGCATATGTTATGATTTCTCCAAGGCATAATTTCTGAAAATTCCAGAAACTGCATTTTTTTCTGGTCTATGAGTAATTTGGGGATTTTATGGGAAGTCTCCAAATTTTTCTGTTCCGGGTCTGGAAACCAATTCCGAGGTTAGGCTAGGTAGCAAATTCCTAAATCTTCCCTGGAACCGGAAAATTCCTCATCAATCATGATACCAAGATTTATTTCTTCAGTATTGGTGAAAGGTGAATAGTCAGCTGTATCTCTACCTGTAAGTGAAAATAAAGTCATTAATATTGTGTTAGCTAAATTTGCGAATTCTGAAACATCTTTATTTATGAGGGTTAATATTTATAAGTTTTCAACACCTGGATATTGTGGATAATTTTGTCTTAAAAAAAATAAAAAATAAAAAATTCCAATGGAAACTCAGATTTGTTTGGTTTGATATGCAACACACTCAATTTTTTTCTAATGTAGATTTTTATGGTGATTCCAAAACTTTGATGTTTTTTGGGGAGAAATTCACAGAAAAAAATTATAATCCCTTTAAAATTTTAATGTTCTACATCAAAATGTTAACCTAACCTACCTAACTTAACCTAACTGGAAAACATTGGTCAACTTAAAATCCTAAAATTCCCTGGATGACTGAAAAGATAATAAGACCTTAAATTTAATTTATTTTGGAAGACATTTCATTTTTGTTGGAATCGTGGACATACAAAGCCAATATATCTGCACTTGATTCTTCCACTGTCAATGTCAAAGTGAATTATTACCACCACTCCAAATGTTGCACCAAAAGTGGTAAGGTAGTTCTCTCTTGCAATACATTGAGTCACTAAGTGAATAAAAAAAAAAGAGCATGAATTTATGTCACTGAATTTATCTTATTAGTAACCACACAATCTATCTAGGAATGTTAAGAAAATGTACTGAATGCAAAGAGGGACTACGAAATCAGGATTGCAAGAGAATCCAAGGCGAATCCCAAGAGATTTTTCCAGGTATATAGGACAAAGGTCAAGGACAAAGTTGGGCCTTTAAAGTCAGAGAGAGGGGAAGTGATCGATGACAATGAAAAAATAAGCAAAGCATTAAACAACTACTTCTTATCAGTTTTCACAGAAGAAATTCACGAGGAAACGCCAGAGGTGGAAGTGATATTTAGGGGAAATGAAGAAGAGAAATTAAAGAATATCACTATCAGAAAAGAGGATGTTCTTAAGAAAAATAAATGAAAGCAGACAAAATCCTCGAGTTTTGAAAGAATGTAAGGAACAAATTAGCGGAACCCTCGTAAATTTATTTACAAAATCATAAGGCACTGGAGTTGTGCTAGACTTTTGGAGACAGGCAAATGTAGTACCCATATTCAAAAAGGGAGACAGAGCATGAGCGTCAAATTACCGGTCGATTAGTTTGACGTCAGTAGTGGG
>NW_024712279.1:0-6836 GCF_018991925.1 Homarus americanus | reverse complement strand
ATCCCTGCCAGGACCTATCCTTGTAGATACTTTCTGTAGTGAGTGTTCCTCTATCCCTGCCAGGACCTATCCTTGTAGATACTTTCTGTAGTGAGTGTTCCTCTATCCCTGCCAGGACCTATCCTTTTAGATACGTTCTGTAGTGAGTGTTCCTCTATTCCTGCCAGGACCTATTCTTCTAGATACTTTCTGTAGTGAGTGTTCCTCTATCCCTGCCAGGACCTATCCTTGTAGATACTTTCTGTAGTGAGTGTACCTCTATCCCTGCCAGGACCTATCCTTGTAGATAATTTCTGTAGTGAGAGTTCCTCTATCCTTGCCAGGACCTATCCTTGTAGATACTTTCTGTAGTGAGTGTACCTCTATCCCTGCCTGGACCTATCCTTGTTTATACTTTCTGTAGTGAGTGTACCTCTATCCCTGCCAGGACCTATTCTTGTAGATACTTTCTGTAGTGAGTGTACCTCTATCCCTGCCAGGACCTATCCTTGTAGATACTTTCTGTAGTGAGTGTTCCTCTGTCCATACCAGGACCTATCCTTGTAGATACTTTCTGTAGTGAGTGTTCCTCTGTCCCTACCAGGACATATCCTTGTAGATACTTTCTGTAGTGAGTGTACCTCTATCCCTGCCAGGACCTATCCTTGTAGATACTTTCTGTAGTGAGTGTACCTCTATCCCTGCCAGGACCTATCCTTGTAGATACTTTCTGTAGTGAGTGTACCTCTATCCCTGACAGGACCTATCTTTGTAGATACTTTCTGTAGTGAGTGTACCTCTATCCCTGCCAGGACCTATCCTTGTAGATACTTTCTGTAGTGAGTGTGCCTCTGTCCCTGCCAGAACCTATCCTTATAGATACTTTCTGTAGTGAGTGTGCCTCTGTCCCTGCCAGGACCTATCCTTGTAGATACTTTCTTTAGTGACTGTACCTCTATCCTTGCCAGGACCTATACTTGTAGATACTTTCTGTAGTGAGTGTACCTCTATCCCTGCCAGGACCTATCCTTGTAGATACTTTCTGTAGTGAGTGTACCTCTATCCCTGCCAGGACCTATCCTTGTAGATACTTTCTGTAGTGAGTGTTCCTCTGTCCCTACCAGGACCTATCCTTGTAGATACTTTCTGTAGTGAGTGTTCCTCTGTCCCTACCAGGACCTATCCTTGTAGATACTTTCTGTAGTGAGTGTGCCTCTATCCCTGCCAGGACCTATCCTTATAGATACACTTTCAGTGAGGTGCCTCTATCCCTGCCACAGACCTATCCTTGTAGATACTCTCTGTAGTGAGTGTGCTTCCCATCCGCCAGGACCTAGTCCTGTAGATACTTTCTGTAGTGAGTGTACTTCATCCCTGCCAGGACCTATCCTTATAGATACTTTCTGTAGTGAGTGTACCTCGATCCCTGCCAGGACCTATCCTTGTAGATACTTTCTGTAGTGAGTGTACCTCTATCCCTGCCAGGACCTCTCCTTGTAGATACTTTCTGTAGTGAGTGTGCCTCTATCCCTGCCAGGACCTATCCTTGTAGATACTCTCTGTAATAAGTGTACCTCTACCCTTGCCAGGACCTATCCTTGTAGATACTTTCTGTAGTGAGTGTACCTCTGTCCCTTCCAGGACCTATCCTTCTAGAAACTTTATGTAGTGAGTGTTCCTCTGTCCCTACCAGGACCTATCCTTGTAGGTACTTTCTGTAGTGAGTGTACCTCTATCCCTGCCAGGACCTATCCTTGTAGATACTTTCTGTAGTGAGTGTGCCTCTATCCCTGCCAGGACCTATCCTTGTAGATACTTACTGTAGTGAGTGTTCCTCTGTCCCTGCCAGGACCTATACTTGTAGATAGTTTCTGTAGTGAGTGTTCCTCTATCCCTGCCAGGACCTATCCTTGTAGATACTTTCTGTAGTGAGTGTTCCTCTATCCCTGCCAGGACCTATCCTTGTAGATACTTTCTGTATTGAGTTTCCACTATCCCTGCCAGGACCTATCCTTGTAGATACTTTCTGTAGTGAGTGTTCCTCTATCCCTGTCAGGACCTATCCTTGTAGATTTTTCTGTATTGAGTGTCTCCCATCCTGCCAGGACCTATCCCTTGTAGGATACTTTCTGCATTGAGTTTCCACTATCCCTGCCAGGACCTAATCCTTGCAGATACTTTCTGTAGTGAGTGTTCCTCTCATCCCTGTCAGACCTATCCTTGTAGATTTTTCTGTATTGAGTTACTCTACTCTGCCAGGACCCATCCTGCAGATACTTACTGTAGTGAGTGTTCCTCTATCCCCTGCCAGGACCTATCCTGTAGATACTTTCTGTAGTGAGTGTTCCTCTATCCCTGCCAGGACCTATCCTTGTAGATACTTTCTGTAGTGAGTGTTCCTCTATCCCTGCCAGGACCTATCCTTGTAGATACTTACTGTAGTGAGTGTTCCTCTGTTCCTACCAGGACCTATCCTTGTAGATACTTTCTGTAGTGAGTGTTCCTCTATCCCTGCCAGGATCTATCCTTGTAGATACTTTCTGTAGTGAGTGTGCCTCTATCCCTGCCAGGACCTATCCTTGTAGATACTTACTGTAGTGAGTGTTCCTCTGTCCCTGCCAGGACCTATCCTTGTAGATACTTTCTGTATTGAGTTACCTCTATCCCTGCCAGGACCTATCCTTGTAGATACTTACTGTAGTGAGTGTTCCTCTATCCCTGCCAGGACCTATCCTTGTAGATACTTTCTGTAGTGAGTGTTCCTCTATCCCTGCCAGGACGTATCCTTGTAGATACTTTCTGTAGTGAGTGTTCCTCTATCCCTGCCAGGACCTATCCTTGAAGATACTTACTGTAGTGAGTGTACCTCTATCCCTGCCAGGACCTATCCTTGTAGATACTTACTGTAGTGAGTGTTCCTCTGTCCCTGCCAGGACCTATCCTTGTAGATACTTTCTGTAGTGAGTGTACCTCTATCCCTGCCAGGACCTATCCTTGTAGATACTTTCTGTAGTGAGTGTTCCTCTATCCCTGCCAGGACCTATCCTTGTAGATACTTTCTGTAGTGAGTGTTCCTCTATCCCTGCCAGGACCTATCCTTGTAGATACTTTCTGTATTGAGTTACCACTATCCCTGCCAGGACCTATCCTTGTAGATACTTTCTGTAGTGAGTGTTCCTCTATCCCTGTCAGGACCTATACTTGTAGATACTTTCTGTATTGAGTTACCTCTATCCCTGCCAGGACCTATCCTTGTAGATACTTACTGTAGTGAGTGTTCCTCTATCCCTGCCAGGACCTATCCTGTAGATACTTTCTGTAGTGAGTGTACTCTCTATCCCTGCCAGGACCTATCCTTGTAGATACTTTCTGTAGTTAGTGTACCTCTATCCCTGCCAGGACCTATCCTTGTAGATACTTTCTGTAGTGAGTGTACCTCTATCCCTGCCAGGACCTATCCTTGTAGATACTTTCTGTAGTGAGTGTTCCTCTATCCCTGCCAGGAGCTATCCTTGTAGATACTTTCTGTAGTGAGTGTACCTCTATCCCTGCCAGGACCTATCTTTGTAGATACTTTCTGTAGTGAGTGTACCTCTATCCGTGCCAGGACCTATCCTTGGAGATACTTTCTGTAGTGAGTGTACCTCTATCCCTGCCAGGACCTATCCTTGTAGATACTTTCTGTAGTGAGTGTACCTCTATCCCTGACAAGACCTATCCTTGTAGATACTTTCTGTAGTGAGTGTACCTCTATCCCTGCCAGGACCTATCCTTGTAGATACTTTCTGTAGTGAGTGTGCCTCTGTCCCTGCCAGAACCTATCCTTGTAGATACTTTCTGTAGTGAGTGTACCTCTATCCCCTGCCAGGACCCATCCTGTAGATACCTCTGCAGCGAGTGTACCTCTATCCCTGACAGGACCTATCCTTGTAGATACTTCTGTAGTGAGTGTACCCCATCCCCACAGGACATATCCCAGATACTTTCTGTAGTGAGTGTGCCTCTGTCCTGCCAGAACCTATCCTTGTAGATACCTTCTGTAGTGAGTGCCTCTGTCCCTGCCAGGACCTATCCTGTAGATACTCTGTAGTGAGTGTACCTCTATCCCCTGCCAGGACCTATACTCTGTAGATACTCTTCTAGTGAGTGTACTCTTATCCCTGCCAGGACCTATCCCAGATACTTTCTGTAGTGAGTGTACCTCTATCCCCTGCTAGGACTCATCCTTGTAGATACTTTCTCTGTAGTGAGTGTTCCTCTCTGTCCCTACCAGGACGTATCCCTTGCAGATACTTCTGCAGTGATTGTTCCTCTGTCCCTTGCCCAGGACCTATCATCCTTGTAGATACTTGCAGTGAGTGTGCCTCATCCTGCCAGGACCTATCCTTGTAGATACTTTCTGTAGTGAGTGTACCTCTATCCCTGCCAGGACCTTTCCTTATAGATACTTTCTGTAGTGAGTGTGCCTCTATCCCTGCCAGGACCTATCCTTGTAGATACTTTCTGTAGTGAGTGTGCCTCTATCCCTGCCAGGACCTATCCTTGTAGATACTTTCTGTAGTGAGTGTACCTCTATCCCTGCCACGACCTATCCTTGTAGATACTTTCTGTAGTGAGTGTGCCTCTATCCCTGCCAGGACCTATCCTTGTAGATACTTTCTGTAGTGAGTGTGCCTCTGTCCCTGCCAGGACCTATCCTTGTAGATACTTTCTGTAGTGAGTGTGCCTCTGTCCCTGCCAGAACCTATCCTTGTAGATACTTTCTGTAGTGAGTGTACCTCTATCCCTGTCAGGACCTACACTTGTAGATACTTTCTGTAGTGAGTGTACCTCTATCCCTGCCAGGACCTATCCTTGTAGATACTTTCCGTAGTGAGTGTTCCTCTATCCCTGCCAGGACCTATCCTTGTAGATACTTTCCGTAGTGAGTGTACCTCTATCCCTGCCAGGACTCATCCTTATAGATACTTTCAGTGAGTACCTCTATCCCTGCCAGGACCCATCCTTGCAGATACTTTCTTGCAGTGAGTGCAGCCTCTATCCCTGCCAGGACCCTCTCCTTATAGATACTTTCTGTAGTGAGTGTGCCTCTATCCCCTGCCAGGACCCATCCCTGTAGATACTCTCTTGTAGTGAGAGTGTGCCTCTATCCCCTGCCAGGACCCATCCTTGTAGATACTTTCAGTGAGTGTACCTCTATCCCCGCCAGACCCATCCTGTAGATACTCTCTGCAGTGAGGTACCTCTATCCCCTGCCAGGACCTATCCTGCAGAGACGGTGAGTGCACCTCTATCCCGCCAGGAGCCATCCTTATAGATACTCTCTCTGCAGTGAGTGCATTCCTCTATCCCTGCCAGGACCTATCCTGTAGAGATACTTCTGCAGTGAGTGCACCTCTATCCCCTGCCAGGACCTATCCTTGTAGATACTTTCTGTAGTGAGTGTACCTCTATCCCTGCCAGGACCTATCCTTGTAGATACTTACTGTAGTGAGTGTTCCTCTATCCCTGCCAGGACCTATCTTTACAGATAATTTCTGTAGTGAGTGTACCTCTATCCCTGCCAGGACCTCTCCTTGTAGATACTTTCTGTAGTGAGTGTGCCTCTATCCCTGCCAGGACCTATCCTTGTAGATACTCTCTGTAATAAGTGTACCTCTATCCTTGCCAGGACCTATCCTTGTAGATACTTTCTGTAGTGAATGTACCTCTGTCCCTTCCAGGACCTATCCTTCTAGATACTTTCTGTAGTGAGTGTGTGCCTCTATCCCTGCCAGGACCTATCCTTGTACATACTTTGTGCAGTGAGTGTTCCTCTATCCCTGCCAGACCTATCCTTGTAGATACTGTAGTGAGGGTTCCTCTATCCCCTGCCAGGACCTATCCTTGTAGATACTTTCGTAGTGAGGTTCCTCTATCCTTGCCAGGACCCATCCTGTAGATACTCTCTCTGTAGTGAGTGTACTTATCCCTGGCCTGGACCCATCCTTGTTTATATTCTTCTGTAATGAGTGTACCTCTATCCCCGCCTGACCTATCCTTGTTTATACTCTCTTGCAGTGAGTGTACCTCTATCCCTGCCAGGACCTATTCTGTAGATACTTTCTGTAGTGAGTGTACCTCTATCCCTGCCAGGACCTATCCTTGTAGATACTTTCTGTAGTGAGTGTACCTCTATCCCTGACAGGACCTATCCTTGTAGATACTTTCTGTAGTGAGTGTACCTCTATCCGTGCCAGGACCTATCCTTGTAGATACTTTCTTTAGTGAGTGTGCCTCTGTCCCTGCCAGAACCTATCCTTGTAGATACTTTCTGTAGTGAGTGTGCCTCTGTCCCTGCCAGGACCTATCCTTGTAGATACTTTCTTTAGTGACTGTACCTCTATCCTTGCCAGGACCTATCCTTGTAGATACTTTCTGTAGTGAGTGTACCTCTATCCCTGCCAGGACCTATCCTTGTAGATACTTTCTGTAGTGAGTGTACCTCTATCCCTGCCAGGACCTATCCTTGTAGATACTTTCTGTAGTGAGTGTTCATCTGTCCCTACCAGGACCTATCCTTGTAGATACTTTCTGTAGTGAGTGTTCCTCTGTCCCTACCAGGACCTATCCTTGTAGATACTTTCTGTAGTGAGTGTGCCTCTATCCCTGCCAGGACCTCTCCTTATAGATACTTTCTGTAGTGAGTGTGCCTCTATCCCTGCCAGGACCTATCCTTGTAGATACTTTCTGTAGTGAGTGTACCTCTATCCCTGCCAGGACCTATCGTTGTTGATACTTTCTGTAGTGAGTGTACCTCTATCCCTGCCAGGTCCTATCCTTATAGATACTTTCTGTAGTGAGTGTACCTCTATCCC
>NW_024712278.1:0-27405 GCF_018991925.1 Homarus americanus | reverse complement strand
ATGATCAGAGCAACGTTTTACCAAATGCGGCTTCGAAACACGAGGTTCCATATATGTTTCATTAGCCCAATAAGGCACGCGGACTTCAACATATAATCAACACCTCACCCCACCAGGATTTGAACTCACGAACTTGTAATTGCGACTGGGGAACGCTACCTGTGGGCCACCAGGACAATAAAAGCAGTCCTAGACCCTGCTATATTTCACACAAAGCCTGTTTAACGAGCTTATGGCGCCGTGAACCTCTAATGGGGACCACCCATGCCGCTTAGGTGATCAGAGCAACGTTTTACCAAATGCGGCTTCGAAACACGAGGATCCATATATATTTCATTAGCCCAATAAGGCACGAGGACTTCTACATATAATCAACACCTCACCTAACCAGGATTCAAACCAATGATCTTATAATTGTGACCTAGGTATGCTACCTCTGGGCCATCAGGACAATAAAAGCAGTTCTAGACTCTACTATATTTCACACAAAGCCTGTTCAACGAGCTTATGTCGCCGTGAACCTCTCATGGGGACCACCTGTGACGCTTAGGTGATCAGAGCAACGTTTTACCAAATGCGGCTTCGAAACACGAGGATCCATATATATTTCATTAGCCCAATAAAGCACGCGGACTTCTACATATAATCAACGCCTCACCCCACCAGGATTTGAACCCACGATCTTATAATTGTGACCGGGGAACGCTACCTCTGGGCCATCAGGATAATAAAAGCAGTCCTAGACTCTGCTATATTTCACACAAAGCCTGTTCAACGAGCTTATGGCGCCGTGAACCTTTCATGGGCACCACCCGTGCCGCTTATTGATCAGAGCAACGTTTTACCAAATGCGACTTCGAAACACGAGGATCCATATATATTTCATTAGCCCAAAAAAGCACGCGGACTTCTACATATAATCAACATCTCACCCCACCAGGATTTAAACCCACGATCTTATAATTGTGACCGGGGAACGCTACCTCTGGGCCTCCAGGATAATAAAAGCAGTCCTACACTCTGCTATATTTCACACAAAGCCTGTTCAACGAGCTTATGGCGCCGTGAACCTCAAATGGGGACCACCCGTGCCGCTTAGGTGATCAGAGCAACGTTTTACCAAATGCGGCTTCAAAACACGAGGATCCATATATATTTCATTAGCCCAATAAAGCACGCAGACTTCTATATATAATCAACACCTCACCCCACCAGGATTTGAACCCACGATCTTCTAATTGTGACCGGGGAACGCTACCTATGGGCCACCAGGACACTATAAGCAGTCCTAGAGTTTGTTATATTTCACACAAAGCCTGTTCAACGAGCTTATGGCACCGTGAACCACTATAGGTGACCACACGTGCCGCTTAGGTGATCAGGACAACGTTTTACCAAAACCGGCTTGGAAACACGAGGATCCATATATATTTCATTAGCCCAATAAAGCACGCGGAATTCTACATATAATCAAGAACCTCACCCCACCAGGATTTGAACCCACGATCTTATAATTGTGACCGGGGAAAGCTACCTCTGGGCCACCAGGACATTAAAATCAGTCCTAGACTCTGCTATATTTCACACAAATCCTGTTTAACGAGCTAATGGCGCAGTGAGCCTCTAATGGGGACCACCCGTGCCGCTTACATGATCAGAGCAACGTTTTATCAAATGCGGCTTCAAAACACGAGGATCCATATATATTTCATTAGCCCAATAAAGCACGCGGACTTCTACATATAATGAACGCCTCACCCCACCAGGATTTGAAGCCACGATCATATAATTTTGACCTGGGAACGCTACGTCTGGGCCACCAGGACAATAAAATCAGTCCTAGACACTGCTATATTTCACACAAAGCCTGTTCAACGAGCTTAAGGCGCCGTGAACCTCTCATTGGGATCACCCGTGCCGCTTAGGTGATCAGAGCAACGTTTTACCAAATGCGGCTTGCAAATACGAGGATCCATATATATTTCATTAGCCCAATAAAGCACGCGGACTTCTTCATATAATCAACACCTCACCTCACCAGGATTCGAACCCACGATCTTCTAATTGTGACCGGGGAACGCTACCTCTGGGCCACCAGGACACTAAAAGCAGTCCTAGACTCTGCTATATTTCACACAAAGCCTGTTCATTGAGCTTATGGCACCGTGAATCTTCACTTGGGGACCACCCGTGTCGCTTTTAGGTGATCAGAGCAACGTTTTACCAAATGCAGCTTTCTGTTCAAGAGGATCCATATATTTCATTAGCCCAATAAAGCACGCTACTTCTACATATATAAACAACACCTCACCCCACCAGGATTTGAACCCACGATCTTATAATTGTGACCGGGGAACGCTACCTCTGGGCCACCAGGAAAATAAAAGCAGTCCTAAACTCTGCTATATTTCACATTAAGCCTGTTCAACGAGCTTATGGCGCCGTGAACCTCTAATGGGGACAACCCATGCCGCTTAGGTGATCAGAGCAACGTTTTACCACCTGCGGCTTCAAAACACGAGGATCCATATATATTTCATTAGCCCAATAAAGCACGCGGACTTCTATATATAATCAATACCTCACCCCACCAGGATTCGAACCCACGATCTTCTAATTGTGACCGGGGAACGCTACCTCTGGGCCACCAGGACAATAAAAGCAGTCCTAGACTCTGGTATATTTCACACAAAGCCTGGTCAACGAGCTTATGGCGCTGTGAACCTCTAATGGGGACCATCCGTGCTGCTTAGGTGATCAGAGCAACGTTTTACCAAATCCGGCTTCGAAACACGAGGATCCATATATATTTCATTAGCCCAATTAAGCACGCGGACTTCTACATATAATCAACACCTCATCCCACCAGGATTCGAACCCACGATCTTATAAATGTTACCGAGGAACGCTACCTATGGGCCACCAGGACACTATAAGCAGTCCTAGAGTCTGTTATATTTCACACAAAGCCTGTTCAACGAGCTTATGGCACCGTGAACGATAGGCACCCGTGCCAAGCTTAGGTGATCAGACACTTTCTACCAAATCCGGCTTAAAACACGAGGATCCAGAGTTTCATTGAATTCAATAAGGCACGGAATTCTACATATAATCAACACTCACCCACCAGGATTTGAACCATGATCTATAATTGTGACTGGGGAAAGCTACCAAATACCTGACACAGCAGTCCTAGACTCTGCTATATTTCTCACACAAAGTATGTTTAATGAGTTAATGGCGTTGGGAACTCTAATGGGACCCAATTGCAAAGCTGCTTAGATGATCAGAGCAATGTTTTACCAAATGCGGCTTGAAACACGAGGATCTTGCTATATGTTTATTAGCCTAATATGCACGCGATCCTCAACATACAATCAACACCCTCACCCCCAATCTGGTGACCTAAACCCACGAACTCTGTAATCATGACTGGGGAACGCTACCTGTGGGCCACCAGGACAATAAAAGCAGTCCTAGACCCTGCTATATTTCACACAAAGCCTGTTTAACGAGCTTATGGCGCCGTGAACCTCTAATGGGGACCACCCATGCCGCTTAGGTGATCAGAGCAACGTTTTACCAAATGCGGCTTCGAAACACGAGGATCCATATATATTTCATTAGCCCAATAAAGCACGAGGACTTCTACATATAATCAACACCTCACCTAACCAGGATTCAAACCAATGATCTTATAATTGTGACCTGGGTATGCTACCTCTGGGCCATCAGGACAATAAAAGCAGTTCTAGACTCTACTATATTTCACACAAAGCCTGTTCAACGAGCTTATGGCGCCGTGAACCTCTCATGGGGACCACCTGTGCCGCTTAGGTGAACAGAGCAACGTTTTACCAAATGCGGCTTCGAAACACGAGGATCCATATATATTTCATTAGCCCAATAAAGCACGCGGACTTCTACATATAATCAACGCCTCACCCCACCAGGATTTGAACCCACGATCTTATAATTGTGACCGGGGAACGCTACCTCTGGGCCATCAGGATAATAAAAGCAGTCCTAGACTCTGCTATATTTCACACAAAGCCTGTTCAACGAGCTTATGGCGCCGTGAACCTTTCATGGGCACCACCCGTGCCGCTTATTGATCAGAGCAACGTTTTACCAAATGCGGCTTCGAAACACGAGGATCCATATATATTTCATTAGCCCAATAAAGCACGCGGACTTCTACATATAATCAACATCTCACCCCACCAGGATTTAAACCCACGATCTTATAATTGTGACCGGGGAACGCTACCTCTGGGCCTCCAGGATAATAAAAGCAGTCCTAGACTCTGCTATATTTCACACAAAGCCTGTTCAACGAGCTTATGGCACCGTGAACCACTATAGGTGACCACACGTGCCGCTTAGGTGATCAGGACAACGTTTTACCAAAACCGGCTTGGAAACACGAGGACCCATATATATTTCATTAGCCCAATAAAGCACGCGGAATTCTACATATAATCAAGAACCTCACCCCACCAGGATTTGAACCCACGATCTTATAATTTTGACCTGGGAACGCTACGTCTGGGCCACCAGGACAATAAAATCAGTCCTAGACACTGCTATATTTCACACAAATCCTGTTTAACGAGCTAATGGCGCAGTGAGCCTCTAATGGGGACCACCCGTGCCGCTTAGATGATCAGAGCAACGTTTTATCAAATGCGGCTTCAAAACACGAGGATCCATATATATTTCATTAGCCCAATAAAGCACCCGGACTTCTACATATAATGAACGCCTCACCCCACCAGGATTTGAAGCCACGATCATATAATTTTGACCTGGGAACGCTACGTCTGGGCCACCAGGACAATAAAATCAGTCCTAGACACTGCTATATTTCACACAAAGCCTGTTCAACGAGCTTATGGCGCCGTGAACCTCTCATTGGGATCACCCGTGCCGCTTAGGTGATCAGAGCAACGTTTTACCAAATGCGGCTTGCAAATACGAGGATCCATATATATTTCATTAGCCCAATAAAGCACGCGGACTTCTTCATATAATCAACACCTCACCTCACCAGGTTTCGAACCCACGATCTTCTAATTGTGACCGGGGAACGCTACCTCTGGGCCACCAGGAAAATAAAAGCAGTCCTAGACTCTGCTATATTTCACACAAAGCCTGTTCATTGAGCTTATGGCACCGTGAATCTCTAATGGGGACCACCCGTGCCGCTTAGGTGATCAGAGCAACGTTTTACCAAATGCAGCTTCGAAACACGAGGATCCATATATATTTCATTAGCCCAATAAAGCACGCGTACTTCTACATATAAACAACACCTCACCCCACCAGGATTTGAACCCACGATCTTATAATTGTGACCAGGGAACGCTACCTCTGGGCCACCAGGAAAATAAAAGCAGTCCTAAACTCTGCTATATTTCACATTAATCCTGTTCAACGAGCTTATGGCGCCGTGAACCTCTAATGGGGACAACCCATGCCGCTTAGGTGATCAGAGCAACGTTTTACCACCTGCGGCTTCAAAACACGAGGATCCATATATATTTCATTAGCCCAATAAAGCACGCGGACTTCTACATATAATCAATACCTCACCCCACCAGGATTCGAACCCACGATCTTCTAATTGTTACCGAGGAACGCTACCTCTGGGCCACCAGGACAATAAAAGCAGTCCTAGACTCTGCTATATTTCACACAAAGCCTGGTCAACGAGCTTATGGCGCTGTGAACCTCTAATGAGGACCATCCGTGCTGCTTAGGTGATCAGAGCAACGTTTTACCAAATCCGGCTTCGAAACACGAGGATCCATATATATTTCATTAGCCCAATTAAGCACCCGGACTTCTACATATAATCAACACCTCATCCCACCAGGATTCGAACCCACGATCTTATAAATGTTACCGAGGAACGCTACCTATGGGCCACCAGGACACTATAAGCAGTCCTAGAGTCTGTTATATTTCACACAAAGCCTGTTCAATGAGCTTATGGCACCGTGAACCACTATAGGTGACCACCCGTGCCGCTTAGGTGATCAGGACAACGTTTTACCAAATCCGGCTTGGAAACACGAGGATCCATATATATTTCATTAGCCCAATAAGGCACGCGGAATTCTACATATAATCAACACCTCACCCCACCAGGATTTGAACCCACGATCTTATAATTGTGACCGGGAAAGCTACCTCTTGGCCACCAGGACAATAAAAGCAGTCCTAGACTCTGCTATATTTCACACAAAGCATGTTTAACGAGCTAATGGCGCCGTGTACCTCTAATGGGGACCACCCGTGCCGCTTAGATGATCAGAGCAACGTTTTACCAAATGCGGCTTCGAAACACGAGGATCCATATATGTTTCATTAGCCCAATAAGGCACGCGGACTTCAACATATAATCAACACCTCACCCCACCAGGATTTGAACCCACGAACTTGTAATTGCGATTGGGGAACGCTACCTGTGGGCCACCAGGACAATAAAAGCAGTCCTAGACCCTGCTATATTTCACACAAAGCCTGTTTAACGAGCTTATGGCGCCGTGAACCTCTAATGGGGACCACCCATGCCGCTTAGGTGATCAGAGCAACGTTTTACCAAATGCGGCTTCGAAACACGAGGATCCATATATATTTCATTAGCCCAATAAAGCACGAGGACTTCTACATATAATCAACACCTCACCTAACCAGGATTCAAACCAATGATCTTATAATTGTGACCTAGGTATGCTACCTCTGGGCCATCAGGACAATAAAAGCAGTTCTAGACTCTACTATATTTCACACAAAGCCTGTTCAACGAGCTTATGTCGCCGTGAACCTCTCATGGGGACCACCTGTGCCGCTTAGGTGATCAGAGCAACGTTTTACCAAATGCGGCTTCGAAACACGAGGATCCATATATATTTCATTAGCCCAATAAAGCACGCGGACTTCTACATATAATCAACGCCTCACCCCACCAGGATTTGAACCCACGATCTTATAATTGTAACCGGGGAACGCTACCTCTGGGCCATCAGGATAATAAAAGCAGTCCTAGACTCTGCTATATTTCACACAAAGCCTGTTCAACGAGCTTATGGCGCCGTGAACCTTTCATGGGCACCACCCGTGCCGCTTATTGATCAGAGCAACGTTTTACCAAATGCGGCTTCGAAACACGAGGATCCATATATATTTCATTAGCCCAATAAAGCACGCGGAATTCTACATATAATCAAGAACCTCACCCCACCAGGATTTGAACCCACGATCTTATAATTGTGACCGAGAACGCTGCCTCTGGGCCACCAGAATTCATGGCAGTCTGAACTCTCTCTCTTCAAAGCCCTGTTCAACGAGCGCTTATGGCCGCCGAACCTCAAATAAAGGATAGGTGATCAGGCTGTTTGATAAACTTCAGCTTTGAATCCATCGCCGCGAACTTCTATATAATCAGCACCTCACCCCACCAGGTTGAACCACGATCTTCGTTCGCGGCCGGGGGCTACCTCTGGGCCACCAGGACAATAAAAGCAGTCCTAGACTCTGCTATATTTCACACAAAGCCTGTTCAATGAGCTTATGGCACCGTGAATCTCTAATGGGGACAACCCATGCCGCTTAGGTGATCAGAGCAACGTTTTACCACATGCGGCTTCAAAACACGAGGATCCATATATATTTCATTAGCCCAATAAAGCACGCGGACTTCTACATATAATCAATACCTCACCCCACAAGGATTCGAACCCACGATCTTATAACTGTGACCGTGGAACGCTACCTATGGGCCACCAGGACACTATAAGCAGTCCTAGACTCTGCTATATTTCACACAAAGCCTGGTCAACGAGCTTATGGCACCGTGAACCACTATAGGTGACCACCCGTGCCGCTTAGGTGATCAGGACAACGTTTTACCAAATCCGGCTTGGAAACAGGTGGATCCATATATATATCATTAGCCCAATAAAGCACGCGGAATTCAACATATAATCAACGCCTCACCCCACCAGGATTTGAAGCCACGATCTTATAATTGTGACCTGGGTATGCTACCTCTGGGCCACCAGGACAATAAAAGCAGTCCTAGACTCAACTATATATCAAACAAAGCCTGTTCAACGACCTTATGGCGCCATGAACCTCTATTAGGGACCACCAGTGCTGCCTAGCTGATCAGAGCAACGTTTTACCAAATCCGGCTTGGAAACACGAGGATCCATATATATTTCATTAGCCCAATAAAGCACGCGGACTTCTACATATAATCAACGCCTCACCCCACCAGGATTTGAAGCCACGATCTTATAATTGTGACCTGGGAACGCTACCTCTGGGCCACCAGGACAATAAAAGCAGTCCTAGACTCTCCTATATTTCACACAAAGCCTGTTCAACGACTTGTGGCCTGGACAACACTGCCTGTCAAACCAACGTTTACCGATCAGCCCCAAACCACGAGGACCCATATATTTGTTAACCCAATAAAGCACGCAGACTTCTACATATAATCAACCACCTCACTCACAGAGTTCGAACCCACGATCTTCTAATTGTGACCGGGGAACGCTACCTCTGGGCCACCAGGACACTAAAAGCATTTCTAGACTCTGCTATATTTCACACAAAGCCTGTTCAACGAGCTTATGGCGCCGTGAACCTCTAATGCGGACCACCCGTGCCGCTTGGGTGATCAGAGCAACGTTTTCCCAAATGTGGCTTCGAAACACGAGGATCCATATATATTTCATTAGCCCAATAAAGCACGCGGACTTCTTTATATAATCAACACCTCACCCCACCAGGATTCGAACCCACGATCTTATAATTGTGACTGTGGAACACTACCTCTGAGCCACCAGGACACTATAAACAGTCCTAGACTCTGTTATATTTCACACAAAGCCTGTTCAACGAGCTTATGGCGCTGTGAACCACTATAGAGGACCACCCGTGCCAGGCCGTCGACAACGTTTACAAATCCGGCTGACTTGGATACATGTCTATTTCATTAGCCAATTAAGAACGCGGCGGACTTCTACATATAATCAACGCCTCACCTACCAGGATTTGAACCCGATCTTATAATTGTGACCGGGGAACCTTCACCTCACTGGGCCACCAGGATAATAAGCAGTCCTGAACTCTGCTATATTTCTACAAAAGCCTGCTCCAACGAGCTTATGGCGCCGTGAACCTCTAATGGGGACAACCCGGCAGGTGATCAGGCAACGTTTTACCATGCGGCATCAACCGAGAATCCCATATATGTTTCGTGGCCCAATAAAGCGCGCGGACTTCTACATATAATCAATACCCCACCAGTTCTTCCGATCTTCCACATTGTGACCGGAGACATGCCTCTACAGGCCTGGAACAATAAAAGCAGGTCTGGAGCTCTGCTATATTTCACTGGCCATTTCAAGCAGGCCTTTGTTTTATGAGCATAATGATGACCATCCGTGCCGCTTAGGTGATCAGAGCAACGTTTTCCCAAATCCGGCTTCGAAACACGAGGATCCATATATATTTCATTAGCTCAATTAAGCACGCGGACTTCTACAGATAATCAAAACCTCATTCCACCAGGATTCGAACCCACGATCTTATAACTGTGACCGAGGAACGCTACCTATGGGCCACCAGGACACTATAAGCAGTCCTAGAGTCTGTTATATTTTACACAAAGCCTGTTCAACGAGCTTATGGCACCGTGAACCACTATAGGTGAACCACCCGTGCCGCTTAGGTGATCAGGACAACGTTTTACCAAATCCGGCTTGGAATCACGAGGATCCATATATATTTCATTAGCCCAATAAAGCACGCGGAATTCTACATATAATCAAGAACCTCACCCCACCAGGATTTGAACCCACGATCTTATAATTGTGACCGAGGAAAGCTACCTCTGGGCCACCAGGACAATAAAAGCAGTCCTAGACTCTGCTATATTTCACACAAAGCCTGTTTAACGAGCTTATGGCGCCGTGAACCTCTAATGGGGAACACCCATGCCGCTTAGGTGATCAGAGCAACGTTTTACCAAATGCGGCTTCGAAACACGAGGATCCATATATATTTCATTAGCCCAATAAAGCACGAGGACTTCTACATATAATCAACACCTCACCCCACCAGGATTTGAACCCACGATCTTATAATTTTGACCGGGGAACGCTAACTCTGGGCCACCAGGACAATAAAAGCACTCCTAGACTCTGCTGTATTTCACACAAAGCCTGTTCAACGAGATTATGGAGCTGTGAACCACTATAGGGAACCACCCGTGTCGCTTAGGTGATCAGAGCAATGTTTTACCCAATCCGGCCTTGAAACACGAGGATCCATATATATTTCATTCCCAATAAAGCATGCGGACTTCTACATATAATCAACACCTCAGCCCACCAGGATTCAAACCCATGATCTTATAATTGTGACCGGGGTATGCTACCTCTGGGTCACCAGGACAATAAAAGCAGTCCTAGACTCTACTATATATCAAACAAAGCCTATTCAACGACCTTATGTCGCCATGAACCTCTAATAGGGACCACCCGTGCCGCTTAGCTGATCAGAGCAACGTTTTACCAAATTGGGCTTGGAAACACGAGGATCCATATTATTTCATTAGCCCCAATAAAGCACGCGGACTTCTACATATAATCAACGCCTCACCCCACCAGGATTTGAACCCACGATCTTATAATTGTGACCGGGGAACGCTACCTCTGGGCCACCAGGACAATAAAAGCAGTCCTAGACTCTCCTATATTTCACACAAAGCCTGTTCAACGAGCTTATAGCGCCGTGAACCTCTAATGGGGACCATCCGTGCCGCTTAGGTGATCAGAGCAACGTTTTACCAAATCTGGCTTCGAAACACGAGGACCCATATATATTTTATTAACCCAATAAAGCACGCAGACTTCTACATATAATCAACACCTCACTCCACCAGGATTCGAACCCACGATCTTATAATTGTGACTGAGGAACGCTACCTATGGGCCACCAGGACAATAAAAGCAGTCCTAGACTCTGCTATATTTCACACAAAGCCTGTTCAACGAGCTTATGATGCTGTGAACCTCTAATGAGGACCATCCGTGCCGCTTAGGTGATCAGAGCAACGTTTTACCAAATCCGGCTTCGAAACATGAGGATCCATATATATTTCTTTAGCCCAATATAGCACGTGGACTTCTACATATAGTCAACACCTCACCCCACCAGGATTCGAACCCACCATCTTATAATTGTGACCGAGGAACGCTACCTATGGGCCACCAGGACACTATAAGAAGTCCTAGACTCTGTTATATTTCACACAAAGCCTGTTCAAAGAGCTTATGGCACCGTGAACCACTATAGGGGACCACCCGTGCCGCTTAGGTGATCAGAGCAACGTTTTACCAAATCCGGCTTGGAAACACGAGGATCCATATATATTTCATTAGCCCAATTAAGCACGCGTACTTCTACATATAAACAACACCTCACCCCACCAGGATTTGAACCCACGATCTTATAATTGTGACCGGGGAACGCTACCTCTGGGCCACCAGGACAATAAAAGCAGTCCTAGACTCTGCTATATTTCACACAAAGCCTGTTCAACGAGCTTATGGCACCGTGAACCACTATAGGTGACCACCCGTGCCGCTTAGGTGATCAGGACAACGTTTTACCAAATCCGGCTTGGAAACACGAGGATCCATATATATTTCATTAGCCCAATAAAGCACGCGGAATTCTACATATAATCAAGAACCTCACCCCACCAGGATTTGAACCCACGATCTTATAATTGTGACCGGGGAAAGCTACCTCTGGGCCACCAGGACAATAAAAGCAGTCCTAGACTCTGCTATATTTCACACAAAGCCTGTTTAACGAGCTAATGGCGCCGTGAACCTCTAATGGGGACCACCCGTGCCGCTTAGATGATCAGAGCAACGTTTTACCAAATGCCGCTTCGAAACACGAGGATCCATATATTTTCATTAGCCTAATAAAGCACGCGGACTTCAACATATAATCAACACCTCACCCCACCAGGATTTGAACCCACGAACTTATAATTGTGACTGGGGAACGCTACCTGTTGTCCACCAGGACAATAAAAGCAGTCCTAGACTCTGCTATATTTCACACAAAGCCTGTTTAACGAGCTTATGGCGCCGTGAACCTCTAATGGGGACCACCCATGCCGCTTAGGTGATCAGAGCAACGTTTTAACAAATGCGGCTTTGAAACACGAGGATCCATATATATTTCATTAGCCCAATAAAGCACGAGGACTTCTACATATAATCAACACCTCACCCCACCAGGATTTGAACCCACGATCTTATAATTGTGACCGGGGAACGCTAACTCTAGGCCACCAGGACAATAAAAGCACTCCTAGACTTTGTTATATTTCACACAAAGCCTGTTCAACGAGTTTATGGAGCTGTGAACCACTATAGGGAACCACCCGGGTCGCTTAGGTGATCAGAGCAATGTTTTACCAAATCCGGCCTGGAAACACGAGGATCCATATATATTTCATTCCCAATAATGCACGCGGACTTCTACATATAATTAACACCTCACCCCACCAGGATTCAAACCCATGATCTTATAATTGTGACCGGGGTATGCTACCTCTGGGCCACCAGGACAATAAAAGCAGTCCTAGACTCTACTATATATCAAACAAAGCCTGTTCAACGACCTTATGGCGCCATGAACCTCTAATGGGGACCACCCGTGCCGCTTAGATGATCAGAGCAACGTTTTACCAAATGCGGCTTCGAAACACGAGGATCCATATATATTTCATTAGCCCAATAAAGCACGCGGACGTCTACATATAATCAACACCTCACCCCACCAGGATTCAAACCCAAAATCTGATAATTGTGACCAGGGAATGCTACCTGTGGACCACCAGGACACTAAAAGCAGTCCTAGACGCTGTTATATTTCACACAAAGCCTGTTCAACGAGCTTATGGCGACGTGAACCTCTAATGGGGACCACCAGTGCCGCTTAGGTGTTCAGAGTAACGTTTTACCAAATCCGGCTTGGAAACACGAGGTTTCATATCTGTTTCATTAGCCCAATAAAGCACGCGAACTTCTACATATAATCAACACCTCACCCCACCAGGATATGAACCCACGATCTTATAATTGTGACCTGCGCACGTTACCTCTGGGCCACCAGGACACGATAAGCAGTCCCAGACACTGTTATATTTCACCCAAAGGCCGTTGAACGAGCTTGTAGCGCCGTGAACCTATAATGGGGGCCACCCCTGCCGCTTAGGTGATCAGAGCAACGTTTAACCAAATCCGGCTTCGAAACCCAAGGATCCATATATATTTCATTAGCCCAATAAAGCACGCGGACGTCTACATATAATCAACACCTAACCCCACCAGGATTCAAACCCAAAATCTGATAATTGTGACCGGGGAACGCTACCTCTGGGCTACCAGGACACTAAAAGCAGTCCTAGACACTGTTATATTTCACACAAAGCCTGTTGAACGTGTTTATGGCGCCGTGAACCTCTAATGTGGGCCACCCCTGCCGCTTAGGTGATCAGAGCAACGTTTTACCAAATCCGGCTTCGAAAGACGAGAATCCATATATATTTCATTAGCCCAATAAAGCACGCACACTACTTCATATAATCAACACCTCACCCCACCAGGATTCGAACCCACGATCTTATAATTGTGACCGGGGAACGCTACCTCTGGGCCACCAGGACACTAAAAGCAGTAATAGACTCTGATATATTTCACACAAAGCCTGTTGAACGAGCTTATGACGCTGTGAACCTCTAATTAGGACCACCCGTGCCGCTTAAGGGATCAGAGCAACGTTTTACCAAATCCGTCATGGAAACACGAGGATCCATATAAATTTCATTAGCCGAATAAAGCACGCGGACTTCTACATATAATCAACACCTCACCCCACAGGGATATGAACCCAAGATCATATAATTGTGACCGGAGAATGCTACCTCTCGGCCACCAGGACAATAATAGCAGTCCTAGAATCTGCTATATTTCACACAAAGCCTGTTGAACGAGCTTATGGCGCCGTGAACCTATAATGGGGGCCACCCCTGCCGCTTAGGTGATCAGAGCAACGTTTTTCCAAATCCGGCTTCGAAACACGAGAATCCAAATATATTTCATTAGCCCAATAAAGCACGCGGACTTCTAAATATAATCATCACCTCACCCCACCAGGATTCAAACCCAAAATCTTATAATTGTGACCAGGGAATGCTACCTGTGGATCACCAGGACAGTAAAAGCAGTCCTAGACTCTGTTATATTTCACACAAAGCCTGTTCAACGAGCTTATGGCGCCGTGAACCTCTAATAGATACCAAACATGCCACTTGGTGACCAGAGGAACGTTTTAACAAAACCGGCTACAGAACACGAGGAACCATATATATTTATTTAGCCCAAAAAAACATGCGGACTTCTACATATAATCAACACCTCACCCCACCAGGATTCGAACCCACGATCTTATAATTGTGACCGGGGAACACTACCTCTGTGCCAACAGGACACTAAAAGCAGTCCTCGACTCTGTTATATTTCACACAAAGCCTGTTCAACGAGCTTAGGGCACCGTGAACCTCTAATGGGGACCACCCATGCCGCTTAGGTGATCAGAGCAACGTTTACGAAATCCGGCTTGGAAACATTGGGATCCATATATATTTCATTTGCCCAATAAAGCACGGGGACTTCTACATATAATCAACACCTCACCCCACCAGGATATGAACCCACGATCTTATAATTGTGACCGGAGAATGCTACCTCTGGGCCACCAGGAAAATAAAAGCAGTCCTAGACTCTGTTATATTTCACACAAAGCCTGTTGAATGAGTTTATGGCGCCGTGAACCTATAATGGGGGCCACCCCTGCCGCTTAAGTGATCAGAGCAAAGTTTAACCAAATCCGGCTTCGAAACACGAGGATCCATATATATTTCATTAGCCCAATAAAGCACGCGGACGTCTACATATAATCAACACCTCACCCCACCAGGATTCAAACCCACGCTCTTATAATTGTGACCGGGGTATGCTACCTCTGGGCCACCAGGACAATAAAAGCAGTCCAAGTCTCTACTATATTTCACACAAAGCCTGTTCAGCGACCTTATGGCTCCATGAACCACTAATGGGAAAAACCTGTGCCGCTTAAGTGATCAGAGCAGCGTTTTACCAAATCCAGCTTCGAAACACGAGGATCCATATATATTTCATTTATTTAATAAAACTTCTTTTTCTTCATGCCAATCAGTCCTCACTTACCGGAATTCAGGCCGATCTTAATTGTGATTACTACATGGGCCTCCAGGAGAAAATAAAGCAGTCCTGAGCTCACTGTTGCACACACGAGCCCTTCGGGAAGGCGAAACATAGCGCATGAACCTCTAATTAGGACCACCAGGTGCCGCTTAAGTCATTTCAGGTAACGTTTTACCAAATCCAGCTGAAACCACGAGGATCCCATATCTATTTCATTAGCCCAATAAAGCCTGTAGGACTTCTCATATAATCAACACCTCACCCCACCAAGATATGAACCCACGATCTTATAATTGTGACTGGCGAACGCTACCTCTGGGCCACCAGGACAATATAAGCAGTCCTAGACAGTGTTATATTTCACACAAAGCCCGTTGAACAAGCTTGTGGCGCCGTGAACCTATAATGGGGGCCACCCCTGCCGCTTAGGTGATCAGAGCAACGTTTAACGAAATCCGGCTTCGAAAGACGAGAATCATTATATATTTCATTAGCCTAATATAGCACGCGGACTTCTACATATAATCAACACCTCACCCCACCAGGATTCAAACCCAAAATCTTATAATTGTGACCAGGGAATGCTACCTATGGACCACCAGGACACCAAAAGCAGTCCTAGACTCTGTTATATTTCACACAAAGCCTGTTCAACGAGCTTATGGCGCCGTGAACTTCTAATGGGGACCACCAGTGCCGCTTAGTTGTTCAGAGTAACGTTTTACCAAATCCAGCTTCGAAACACGAGGATCCATATCTATTTCATTTGCCCAATAAAGCACGCACACTACTTCATATAATCAACACCTCAACCCACCAGGATTCGAACCCACGATCTTATAATTGTGACCGGGGATCGCTACCTCTGGGCCACCAGGACACTAAAAGCAGTCCTAGACGATGTTACATTTCACACAAAGCCTGTTCAACGAGCTTATGGCGGTGTGAACCTCTAATGGGGACCACCCATGCCGCTTAGGTGATCAGAGCAACGTTTTACCAAATCCGGCTTCGAAACACGAGGATCCATATACATTTCATTAGCCCAATACACCACACGGACTTCTACATATAATCAACACCTCACCCCAACAGGATTCAAACCCAAAATCTTATAATTGTGACCAGGGAATGCTACCTCTGGGCCACGAGGACACTAATAGCAGTCCTAGACTCTGTTATATTTCACACAAAGACTGTTCAACGAGCTTATGGCGCCGTGAACCTCTAATAGATACCAAACATGCCGCTTGGTGACCAGAGGAACGTTTTAACAAAACCGGCTACAGAACACGAGGAACCATATATATTTATTTAGCCCAAAAAAACATGCGGACTTCTACATATAATCAACACCTCACCCCACCAGGATTCGAACCCACGATCTCATAATTGTGACCGGAGAACACTACCTCTGTGCCAACTGGACACTAAAAGCAGTCCTCGACTCTGTTATATGTCACACAAAGCCTGTTCAACGAGCTTAGGGCGGTGTGAACCTCTAATGGGGACCACCCATGCCGCTTCGGTGATCAGAGCAACGTTTACGAAATCCGGCTTGGAAACATGGGTATCCATATATATTTCATTAGCCCAATAAAGCACGCGGACTTCTACATATAATCAACACCTCACCCCACAAGGATATAGACCCCACGCTCTATAATTGCTGACCGGAGAAATCTTACCTCTGGTACCAGGAAAATAAAAAGCAGTCCTAGACTCTGTTATATTTCACACAAAGCCTGTTGAATGAGCTTGTAGGCTTGCGTAGACCTACTCTAATGGGGAATACCTGCCGCTTAAGTAGTCAGAGCAACGATTGCTTAAATCAAACTACAAACAAAGGATCCATATATATTTCTATTAAGCTAATAAAACTGCGGACGTCTACACTTATAATCAACACCTCTCCACCCCACCAGAGTTCGACCCAAAATCTCTGATGGTGTGACCAGGGGAATGCTACCTGTGGACCACCAGGACACTAAAAGCAGTCCTAGACGCTGTTATATTTCACACAAAGCCTGTTCAACGAGCTTATGGCGACGTGAACCTCTAATGGGGACCACCAGTGCCGCTTAGGTGTTCAGAGTAACGTTTTACCAAATCCAGCTTGGAAACACGAGGTTTCATATCTGTTTCATTAGCCCAATAAAGCACGCGGACTTCTACATATAATCAACACCTCACCCCAACAGGATATGAACCCACGATCTTATAATTGTGACCTGCGAACGTTACCTCTGGGCCACCAGGACACGATAAGCAGTCCAAGACACTGTTATATTTCACCCAAAGCCCGTTGAACGAGCTTGTAGCGCCGTGAACCTATAATGGGGGCCACCCCTGCTGCTTAGATGATCAGAGCAACGTTTAACCAAATCCGGCTTCGAAACCCAAGGATCCATATATATTTCATTAGCCCAATAAAGCATGCGGACGTCTACATATAATCAACACCTCACCCCACCAAGATTCAAACCCAAAATCTGATAATTGTGACCGGGGAACGCTACCTCTGGGCGACCAGGACACTAAAAGCAGTCCTAGACGCTGCTATATTTCACACAAAGCCTGTTCAACTAGCTTATGGCGGTGTGAACCTCTAATGGGGACCACCCGTGCCGCTTAGGTGATCAGAGCAACGTTTTACCAAATCCGGCTTCGAAACAGGAGGATCCATATATATTTCATTAGCCCAATACACCACGCGGACTTCTACATATAATCAACACCTCACCCCACCAGGATTCAAACCCAAAATCTTATAATTGTGACCAGGGAATGCTACCTCTGGGCCACCAGGACAATAAAAGCAGTCCTAGACTCTGTTATATTTCACACAAAGCCTGTTGAATGAGCTTATGGCGCCGTGAACCTATAATGGGGGCCACCCCTGCCGCTTAGGTGATCAGAGCAACGTTTAACCAAATCCGGCTTCGAAACATGAGGATCCATATATATTTCATTAGCCCAATAAAGCACGCGGACGTCTCTATATAATCAACACCTCACCCCATCAGGATTCAAACCCAAAATCTGATAATTGTGACCAGGGAATGCAACCTGTGGACCACCAGGACACTAAGAGCAGTCCTAGACTCTGTTATATTTCACACAAAGCCTGTTCAACGAGCTTATGGCGCCGTGAACCTGTAATAGGGACCACCAGTGCCGCTTAGTAGTTCAGAGTAACGTTTTACCAAATCCGGCTTCGAAACACGAGGATCGATATATATTTCATTAGCCCAATAAAGCACGCAGATTTCTACATGTAATCAACACCTCACCCCACCAGGATTTGAACCCACGATCTTATAATTGTGACCGGGGAAGGCTACCAGTCTGGGCCACCAGGACACTATAAGCAGTCCAAGACTCTGTTATATTTCACACAAAGCCTGTTCAATGAGCTTATGGTGCCGTGAACCTCTAATGGGGGCGACCCCTGACCGCTTAGGTGATCAGAGCAACGTTTAACCAAATCCGGCTTCGAAACACGAGGATCCATATCTATTTCATTAGCCCAATAAAGAACGCACACTTCTACATATAACCAACACCTCACCCCACCAGGATTCAAACCCACGATCTTATAATTGTGACTGGAGAACGCTACCTCTGGGCCACCAGGACAGTAAAAGCAGTCCTAGACTCTGATATATTTCACACAAAGCCTGTTTAATGAGCTTATGGTGCCGTGAACCTCTAATGGGGACAACCCGTGCCGCTTAGGTGATCAGAGCAACGTTTTACCAAATCCGGCTTCGAAACACGAGGATCGATATATATTTCATTAGCCCAATAAAGCACGCATATTTCTACATATAATTAACACCTCACCCCAACAAGATTCGAACCCACGATCTTATAATTGTTACCGGGGAACGGAACCTCTGGGCCACCAGAACACTAAAAGCAGTCCTAGACTCTGCTATATTTCACACAAAGCCTGTTCAACGAGCTTATGGCACTGTGAACCTCTAATGGGGACCACCCGTACAACTTAGGTGATTAGAGCAACGTTTAACCAAATCCGGCGTCGAAACCCAAGGATCCATATATATTTCATTAGCCCAATAAAGCACGCGGACATCTACATATAATCAACACCTCACCCCACCCGGATTCAAACCCAAAATCTGATAATTGTGACCAGGCAATGCTACCTGTGGACCACCAGGACAATAAAAGCAGTCCTAGACTCTGTTATATTTCACACAAATCCTGTTGAATGATCTTATGACGCCGTGAACCTCTAATGGGGACCACCCGTGCCGCTTAGGTGATCAGAGCAACGTTTTACCAAATCCGGCTTCGAAACACGAGGATCTATATCTATTTCATTAGCCCAATAAAGCACGCACACTTCTCCATATATTCAACACCTCACCCCACCAGGATTCGAACCCACGATCTTATAATTGTGACCGGGGGAACGCTACCTCTGGGCCACCAGGACACTCAAAGCAGTCCTATACGCTGTTATATTTCACACAAAGCCTGTTCAACGAACTTATGGCGCCGTGAACCTCTAATGGGGACCACCAGTTCCGATTAGGTGTTCAGAGTAACGTTTTACCAAATCCGGCTTCGAAACACGAGGATCCATATCTATTTCGTTAGCCCAATAAAGCATGAGGACTTCTACATATAATCAACACCTCACCCCACCAGGATTCGAACCCAAAATCTGATAATTGTGACCACGGAATGCTACCTGTGGGCCACCAGGACAATAAAAGCAGTCCTAGACTCTGTTATATTTAACACAAAGACTGTTGAATGAGCTTATGGCGCCGTGAACCTATAATGGGGGCCACCCCTGCCGCTTAGGTGATCAAAGCAACGTTTAACCAAATCCGGCTTTGAAACACGAGGATCCACATATATTTCATTAGCCCAATAAAGCACGCGGACGTCTACATATAATCAACACCTCACCCCACCAGGATTCAAACCCAAAA
This sequence comes from Homarus americanus, assembly GCF_018991925.1. Classification (NCBI taxonomy): domain Eukaryota; kingdom Metazoa; phylum Arthropoda; class Malacostraca; order Decapoda; family Nephropidae; genus Homarus; species Homarus americanus. Next base: position 7,085 of record NW_024712278.1, on the reverse strand, counting down.
CCTGATAATTGTGACCAGGGAATGCTACCTGTGGACCACCAGGACACTAAGAGCAGTCCTAGACTCTGTTATATTTCACACAAAGCCTGTTCAACGAGCTTATGGCGCCGTGAACCTGTAATAGGGACCACCAGTGCCGCTTAGTAGTTCAGAGTAACGTTTTACCAAATCCGGCTTCGAAACACGAGGATCGATATATATTTCATTAGCCCAATAAAGCACGCATATTTCTACATATAATCAACACCTCACCCCACCAAGATTCGAACCCACGATCTTATAATTGTGACCGGGGAACGCTACCTCTGGGCCACCAGGACACTAAAAGCAGTCCTAGACGCTGTTATATTTTACACAAAGCCTGTTGAACGAGCTTATGGCGCCGTGAACCTCAAATGGGGACCACCCGTGCCACTTAGGTGGTCAGAGCAACGTTTTACCAAATCCGGCTTCGAAACAGGAGGATCCATATATATTTCATTTGCCTAATAAAGCACACGGGCTTCTACATATAATCAACACCTCACCCCACCAGGATTTGTACCCACGATCTTATAATTGTGACCGGGGAACACTACCAGTCTGGGCCACCAGGACACTATAAGCAGTCCAAAACACTGTTATATTTTGCACAAAGCCTGTTGAGCGAGCTTATGGCTCCGTGAACCTCAAATGGGGACCACCCGTGCCACTTAGGTGGTCAGAGCAACGTTTTACCAAATCCGGCTTCGAAACACGAGTATCCATATATATTTCATTTGCCTAATAAAGCACACGGGCTTCTACATATAATCAACACCTCACCCCACCAGGATTTGAACCCACGATCTTATAATTGTGACCGGGGAACACTACCAGTCTGGGCCACCAGGACACTATAAGCAGTCCAAAACACTGTTATATTTCACACAAAGCCTGTTCAACGAGCTTATGGCACTGTGAACCTGTAATGGGGACCACCCGTGCCGCTTAGGTGATCAGAGCAACGTTTAACCAAATCAGGCTTCGAAACCCAAGGATCCATATATATTTCATTAGCCCAATAAAGCACGCGGACGTCTACATATAATCAACACCTCACCCCACCAGGATTAAACCCAAAAACTGATAATTGTGACTAGGGAATGCTACCTGTGGACCACCATGACAATAAAAGCAGTCCTAGACGCTGTTATATTTCACACAAAGCCTGTTGAACGAGCTTATGGCACCGTGAACCTCTAATGGGGACCACCCGTGCCGCTTAGGTGATCAGAGCAACGTTTTACCAAATCCGGCTTCGAAACACGAGGATCGATATATATTTCATTATCCTAATAAGGCACGCAGATTTCTACATATAATCAACACCACATCCCACCAGGATTTGAACCCAAGATCTTATAATTGTGACTGGAGAACACTACCAGTCTTGGCCACCAGGACACTATAAGCAGTCCAAAACACTGTTATATTTCACACAAAGCCTGTTCAACGAGCTTATGGCACTGTGAACCTGTAATGGGGACCACCCGTCCCGCTTAGGTGATCAGAGCAACGTTTAACCAAATCAGGCTTCGAAACCCAAGGATCCATATATATTTCATTAGCCCAATAAAGCACGCGGACGTCTACATATAATCAACACCTCACCCCACCAGGATTCAAACCCAAAATCTGATAATTGTGACCAGGGAATGCTACCTGTGGACCACCAGGACAATAAAAGCAGTCCTAGACTCTGTTATATTTCACACAAAGCCTGTTGAATGAGCTTATGGGGCCGTGAACCTCTAATGGGGACCACCCGTGCCGCTTAGGTGATCAGAGCAACGTTTTACCAAATCCGGCTTCGAAATACGAGGATCCATATCTATTTCATTAACCCAATAAAGCACGCACACTTCTAAATATAATCAACACCTCACCCCACCAGGATTTGAACCCACGATCTTATAATTGTGACCTGGGAACACTACCAGTCTGGGCCACCAGGACACTATAAGCAGTCCAAGACACTGTTATATTTCACACAAAGCCTGTTGAACGAACTTATGGCGCCGTGAACCTCTAATGGGGGCCACCCCTGCCGCTTAGGTGATCAGAGCAACGTTTAACCAAATCCGGCTTCGAAACACGAGGATCCATATCTATTTCATTAGCCCAATAAAGCAAGCACACTTCTACATATAATCAACACCTCACCCCACCAGGATTCGAACCCACGATCTTATAATTGTGACCGGGGAACGCTACCTCTGGGCCACCAGGACACTAAAAGCAGTCCTAGACTCTGTTATATTTCACACAAAGCCTCATGTTCAATGAGCTTATGGTGCCGTGAACCTCTAATGGGGACCACCCGTGCCACTTAGGTGATCAGAGAAACGTTTTACCAAATCCGGCTTCGAAATACGGTTATCGATATATATTTCATTAGCCTAATAAAGCACGCATATTTCTACATATAATCAACACCTCACCCCACCAGGATTTGAACCCACGATCTTATAATTGTGACCGGGGAACACTACCAGTCTGGGCCACCAGGACACTATAAGCAGTCCTAGACTCTGTTATATTTCACACAAAGCCTGTTCAACTTGCTTATGGCACTGTGAACCTCTTATGGGGACCACCCGTGCCGCTCAGGTGATAAGAGCAACATTTTAACAAATGCGGATTGGAAACACGAGGATCCATATATATTTCATTAGCCCAATAAAGCACGCGGACATCTACATATAATCAACACCTCACCCCAACAGGATTCGAACCCAAGAACTTATAATTGTGACCGGGGAACACTACCTCTGGGCCACCAGGACACTAAAAGCAGTCCTAGACTCTGTTACATTTCACGCAAAGCCTGTTCAATGAGCTTATGGCGCCGTGAACCTCTACTGGGGACCACCAGTGCCGTTTAGGTGTTCAGAGCAACGTTTTACCAAATCCGGCTTCGAAACACGAGGATCCATATATATTTCAATTGCCCAATAATCACACGGGCTTCTACATATAATCAACACTGCACCCCACCAGGATTCGAACACACGATCTTATAATTGTGACCGGGGAACACTGCCTTTGGGCTACCAGGACAATAAAAGCAGTCCTTGACTCTGCTATATTTCACACAAAGCCAGTTCAACGAGCTTATGACGGTGTGAACCTCTAATGGGGACCACCCGTGCCGCTTAGGTGATCAGAGCAGCGTCTTACCAAATCCGGCTTCGAAACACGAGGATCCATGTATACTTCATTAGCCCAATAAAGCACGCGGACTTCGAAAATATAATCAACACCTCACCCCAGCAGGATTCAAACCCAAAATCGTATAATTGTGAATAGGGAACGCTACCTGTGGACCACCAGGACACTAAATGCAGTCCTAGACTCTGTTATATTTCACGCAAAACCTGTTCAACGAGCTTATGGCGCCGTGAACCTCTACTGGGGACCACCAGTGCCGCTTAGGTGTTCAGAGCAACGTTTTACCAAATCCGGCTTCTTAACACGAGGATCGATATATATTTCATTCGCCTAATAAAGCACGCAGATTTCTACTGTTACGAGTTGGGGAATTATAATATAGTTAAACATCTACCCAGATCCCAACAGGTAACAAAAAAACAAAAACAAAGACAATCGGACTATAAATGGGTAGACAAAGGATGAGAGCTTTTGTTGTGTAAAATAAAGTACCATAAATCCCTTAACAAAATATTCAGCTATTAAATTACCCTTAACCAAACTTAACCTAAACATTAACAGTATATACATAATAATAAAACATAAAACAATCTTGAAGCAAGTGGACGTGGGGGAGGCAATACAAGATTACAAATACTTAAGTGAAGAGCTGAGATGGCTGACGAGTAAGGCTGAGTATTGTAGAAGACGGTAGTTAGTCACTGCGCCGTAGGTTTAGAGGATAGATGATACTGTGGTCACTTCCCAGAGCCAAGTCCCTCTCCTCGAATTGGAGCTCACAAAGAAGACTTGGAGGAAGTGACGCAACAACCAGGATATGGAGAAGGGAAATCCCGGAGTGTTAACTAAGACGAGTCATACTCGTGTCTCGTCCCTAGATGGCGTTGCTCGTGATGCTGGGTAGGTTGATCAGGACAATAGATGGCGTGGTTCGTAGTGCTGGGTGGAGGGGTTCGTAACACATCCCCCTCCAAAGACCTCCGTAGCGCGGGCGCGAAGGAGGTGATCACCTGGTGCGTCTGGAGAGTAGCTGCTGCATTTCCACTGGAGCTCGGGATAAGGAGTCTGCAATCAGGTTGTCCACCCCCTTTATGTGCCGGACTTGTAGATTATAGGGCTGGGTGAGGAGAGCCCAGGGGAGGATTCGCTGGTTGGAGGTCGTGTTGGTTTGGATGAACGTGAGTGGGTTATGGTCGGTGAAGACTAGGGTTGTTTGTGGGCAAGACTGGAGGTAACATTCAAACTTCTTTATCGCCAACACCAGAGCCAGGGCCTCCTTCTCTATGGTCGAGTAGTTGGTCTGATGTTTTTTCAACTTGGCGGAGTAGTATGCCACAGGGTGAAGGACATCAGTGGTTGGGTCTGGTTGTAGGAGCACAGCCCCCACTCCGACACCACTAGCGTCGATTTGCAGATGGAAGGACGAGGTGTAGTCAGGGGGGTGGACTACAGGCTTGGAGGCAAGGAAGGCTTTGTGGCGGTGGAAAGACTGGTCGCACCTCTGGTTCCAGATGTAAGGGACCGCAGAACTGGTAAGGTCTGTGAGGGGTCCGGCCACGCTGGAGAGACTACCATCGGTAGTAGCACATCCCCAGAGCGCCTTGAGTTCCTTCCTCGTCCTTGGAGTGGGGAAGGACAAGATGGCTCTAACGTTTGCGTCCTTGGGTCTCACCATACCATGCCCAACGATATGTCCCAGGTAAGTCACTGATGCCCGGCCAAAAGCAGATTTAGCCAGGTTTATTGTGAATCCAGTCTCTTGCAGTCGTGCAAACAGTATGTCCAAACGCACCAGATGTTCGTCCCAGCTGTCCGACACCACCACCAGGTCATCCAGGTAGGCGAACGTCCCACCTAGGTCCTGAATAAGGTAGTTGATGGCCCTATGGAATGTGGCCGGAGCATTAGAAAAGCCAAACGCCATAACCAAATATTGAAAAAAGACCAAATGGAGTTATAAATGCCGAATTATTTTGCCTATCCGTGGTCCCACTTGATAATATCCTTTCGTGAGTCCACCGTACTGATAAATTGGCACAACCTATGCTGTCTATTATATTTAAATCAAGGTAAGGTAGAGTCTGAGACAGTGACCTGGTTCACTTTACGATAATCGGTACAGAAACGAAAATTGCCATCGGGTTTTGGAATGAGAAGGCAAGGTGAAGCCCAGGGGGAGGTACTAGGCTCAGCTAAGTTATGTTTTAACAAAAAATCTACCTCCTTTTTCATAATCTCTTTTTTTTTGTGGATTTAGTCGATAGGCTGATTGCCTAATGGGTTGTACATCATCCGAGATTAGCTTAATATCATGTTTAAGTATATTGCAAAACCCTGGGAGGTCTGATGTGACTTTAGGAAATGTTGATAATAACTTAGTGAGATCTTTTGCTTGAGATGGATTCAGAACAGAAAAATACTCATCAAAGTTGTTGAGTATGTGACTGTTAGTAGGGTTTTCTTTAGGGTGAGAATCTAAATTCTCCAATAGGTCCATGTCATCTGTCTCCAGCTCCGGCCCTGACAAAACCGTATGCAATACAGGTTGACTTATAGCCTCTGGGATGTCTTCCTCTGACTGCCTGGAATGGTAAAGTTTCATGAGATTAATGTGAACAAGTTGTGAATCTTTTCTGCGATCAGGAGTATGGACTATATAGTTGAGGGGAGATAGTTTATTAGCATCGACTTGAAAGTTTTGATGGAACAGTTCCAAGCAACCTTGGGACGGTGGGTGGTAAGCCGAAGATGTACAATGGTCCCCACTGGGGTCTCTCATCACCTGTTTGAACAAAGATGGATCAGATTGTTGGGCTGTAATGAGCTCATCCTTACTAATGGTCTTATTGTACAGATCTTCTGTGGGTAGTAAGATATTGGAGGTGGTTTTAGATAAAGAGGGCCCATTTCGCACACTCTGTGACCGGGTGACAGCACAAGATGGGAATAGGTGAGGAATAGTTTCTTCAAGGTCAGTGGTGGAGTTGACAGGTAATGGAGAGTCGACTGTCTTTATGTTGGGAACCACTAGATCTCCTGCCAAGTCATTACCCAATAATAAATGAATGCCGCTCACAGGCAATAGATCTTTCCTAATGGCTATTTGCACTTCCCCAGTAATCAAGGGACATTGGAGGTGCACTTTAGCTAAAGGATAGGAAGAATGGGATGAGAGATCTGAAATTAGAACACTCTCATTAGTAAATGCGGTAGATATATCAGGAATGACGTTAAACAGGAGGATAGATTGTGCTGCGCCGGTATCACGTAGTATACGAATAGGGAAAGAACGAGACCCCTCTATGATTGAAATTTTTCCCTCATAGGTGAATGAAGAGAAGAGATCCTGATGGGGCCTTTCCACATTGGTGTTTGCTATTGGTTTGGATTTGGGATCCAGGGAACTACTTTTAACAATTCTACACTTTGGGTGTTTACAAGTCTGGATCGTATGGCCTGGGTTTTTACAGTAAGAACAAGTAAACTTGGTTGCATCAGGAGGGGTAGGTGTGGGACCTTTCGACCTACCACTCACGCCCCCAAGGTTATCATCATCAGAGGACCTAACATGTCGGGAAGTACCACGTTCCCTACGGCACAGTGACTCCACCAGCAAGGCGTACACATCAGCCAGCTCAGCCGCACGTCCTAAATTAACCTCTCCACGCTCCTCCACATGCTTCAAAATGTGAAATGGTATCTTGCTCTTCCACTCCTCCAGGACTACCAAGTTTAACAAATCCTGAGGTGGCCATTAAGAAAACCTAGATAAATTAATTAATGGTCAAAAGATAAGTGGATTACCCTAGAAAATATCACGGCAGTGGATAACCAAAAAGTCCCGGAAACTACCCAAGTTATACCTAGGGAAATTACACTTATGAATATTGTTC
>NW_024712277.1:0-14312 GCF_018991925.1 Homarus americanus | reverse complement strand
AATATAACAAAGGCCCTGATCCAAGAAGTATAACAAGGCTCCAGATCCCGAAGTTTAACAAAAGGCCCTCATCGGGTATAACAAGCCCCTGATCAAGAATATAACAAAGGCGCCTGAACCAGAATATAACAAAGGCCCCTGATCCGAGAGTATAACAAAGAGTTCCTGATAAAATTATAACAATGCCCCCTGATTAAGGTATAACAAAGTGTCCTATTGGAAATATAAAGGTCCCTGAGCGATTGAAATAAAAGGCCCTGTACAAATATAGCAAGCCCCTGATCGGAAGATATAACAAAAAGGCACTTACAAAGACAGGTATAACAAAGTTCCCTGATCGATATAACAGCCCCTCTGTGGTATAACAAAGTCCCCTTATCGAATAACAAAGTCCCTGATCGAATATAACAAAGCCCCCCGACGTATAACAAAATTCCCCATCAATATAAACAAACCCCCTCATTGAGTATAAAAGTCCCTATCGAGAATAACAAAACCTTCATCGAATTATAAAAAAATCCCCTGATCAAAAATATAACAAGCCCTCATCCATTATAACAAAGTCCCTTCAACAAAGCCCACAATTTAACAAGCCCGATCGACTATAAAAAAATCCACTGATCAAGTATAACAAAACCCCCCATATCACAACAAAGCCACTCATCGAGAATAACAGTCCCTGATCGAATATAACAAAGCCCTAAACAAATACAACAAGTCCCCAGATCGAGCATAACAAAACCCCACTCCTCGAATATCAAAGCCCCCTAACGAGTATAACAAAGTCCCTAAAGATTATAACAAAGTCCCCTAATCCAGTATAACAAAGCCCCCTCATCGAGAATAAAAACCCCCTGATCGAGTATAACAAAGTCCTCGATCAATTATAACAAAGTCCCCTGATCAAGTATAACAAATCCCCTGATCGAATAAACAAAGTCCTGATAAAGTACAAAAGCCCCTGATCGAGTATAACCAAAGCACCCGAGCCAACAACCCCACGAAAGGTAAAAAAAGCCCCTGATACAAAAATAACAAACTCCCTGATCAGTATAACAAAGTCCCTGATCGAGTATAAAAGTCCCTGATCAGGTATAACAAAAGCCCCTGAACGAGTATAACAAAGCCCCGATCGATTATAACAAAGCCCCTGATCAGTATAACAAAGGCCCCTGAACGAGTATAACAAAGCCCTGATCGAGTATAACAGTCCCTGATCGAGTATAACAAAGCCCCTGATCGAGTATTAACAACCCCTGATCGAGTATAAACAAAGTCCCTGATCGAGTATAACAAAGGCCCCTGATCGAGTATAACAAGGTCCCTGATCGAGTATAACAAGTCCCTGATCGAGAATAACAAAGTCCCTGATCAAGTATAACAAAGTCCTGATCCAGATATAAAAAAGTCCCTATTAGAGTATAACAAGACCCTCATCGAGTATAACAAAGTCCCCTGATCGAGTATAACAAAGTCCCTGATCGAAAATATAACAAAGTCCCTGATCGAGTATAACAAAGTCCCTGATCGAGTATAACAACCCACGAAACAACAAAGTCCAGTATAACAAAGCCCCTGTCGAGCATAACAAATCGCCTTATTGAGAATAACAAAGTCCCTGATCGAGTATAACAAAGACCCCGATCGGTATAACAAAGCCCTGATCGAGTATAAAGGCCCTCATCGAGTTATAACAAAGGCCCCTGATCGAGTATAACAAAGTCCGTGATAGAGTATAACAAAGGCCCTCATCGAGTTTAACAAAGGCCCTCATCAGTATAACAAAGTCCCCTGATCGAGGTATTACAAACTCCCCTGGTCGATATAACAAAAGTCCCTCATCGAGTATAACAAAAGCCCTGATCGAGTATAGCAAAGTCCCTGAACGATTATAACAAAGGCCCATGATCAAGTATAACAAAGTCCCTGATCGAGTATAACAAAAGCTCCCTCATCGAATATAAAAGTCCCCATTATCGAGAATAACAAAGCCCCCTGATCGAATATAACAAAGCCCCTTATCGAAAATAACAAAGTCCCTGATCGAGTATAACAAAGCCCCTGATCGACTATAACAGAGGCTCCAGATCGAGTATAACAAAGTCCCTCAGAGTATAAAAGTCCTGATCGAGTAAACAAAGCCCCTGATCGAATAAAACAAAGGCCCTCATCGAGTATAACAAAGCCTGATCAATATAAAAAAGCCCCCTCAACCGAGTATAACAAAGTCCCTGATCGAGGATAACAAAGCTTGATCGAGTATAACAAAGTCCCCTGATCGAGTATAAAAAGTCTCCTAATCCAGCATAACAAAGTCCCTGATCGAGTATAACAAAGTCCCTGATCAAGTATAACAAAGTCCCTGAACGATTATAACAAAGGCCCCACGATATATAACAAAGCCCCTTATCGAGTATAACAAAAGTCCCATGTGAGTATAACAAAGTCCCATATCGAGTAAAACAAAGCCCCTGATCGAGTATAACAAAGTCCTCTCATCGAGTATAACAAAGTCCCCGATCGAGTATAACAAAGGCCCTGATCGAGTTTAACAAAAGCCCTGATCGAGTATAACAGTCCCTGGTCGAGTATAACAAAGGCCCTCATCGAATATAACAAAGACGCCTGAACGAGAATAACAAAGCCCTGATCGAGTATAACAAAGTTCCCTGATCGAGTATAACAAAGCCCTTGATCGAATATAACAAACCCCCTTATCGAGAATAACAAAGTCCCTGATCGAGTATAACAAAGCCCTGATCATGTATAACAAGGCCCCTGATCGAGTATAACAAAGTCCCTGGTCGAGTATAACAAATCCTGATCGGAATAAAAAGGCCCTGATCGAGGGTATAAAACATCAAGTAAAGCCGATCTATAACAAAGTCCCTTGATAGAGTATAACAAAGTCCCCTGATCGAGTATAAAAAAGGCCCCTGATCAAGTTTAACAAAGGCCCCTGATCGAGTATAACAAAGTCCCCTGGTCGAGTATGACAAACTCTCCACTCCCCTGATCGAGTATAACAAAGTTCCCTTATCGAGTATAGCAAACTCCCCTGGTCGAGTATAACAAAGCCCCTAATCGAGTATAACAAAGTCCCCTGATTGAGTATAACAAAGTCCCCTCACCGAGTATAACAAAGTCCCTGATCGAGTATAACAAAGTCCCTTGAACGATTATAACAAAGGCCCCTGATCGAGTATAGCAAAGTCCCCTGATCGGGTATAACAAAGGCCCCTGATCGAGTATAACAAAGTCCGCTGATCGAGTATAACAAAGTCCTGATCGAGTATAACAAAGTCCCCTGATCGAGTATAACAAAATCGAGTATAACCCCTGATCAAGTTCAACAAAGGCCCCTGATCGAGTATAGCAAAGTCCCCTGGTCGAGTATAACAAACTCCCCTGGTCGATATATAACAAAGTCCCCTGATCGAGTATAACAAAGTCCCCTGATCGAGTATAACAAAGTCCCCTGAACGATTATAACAAAGGCCCCTGATCGAGTATAACAAAGTTCCCTGATCGAGTATAACAAAGCCCCCTGATCGAGTATAACAAAGTCCTGATCGAGTATAACAAAGTCCCCTGGTCGAGTATAACAAAGGCCATTCATCGAGTTTAACAAAGGCCCCTCATCGAGTATTACAAAGCCCCCTGGTCGAGTATAACAAACTCCCCTGGTCGAGTATAACAAAGTCCCCTGAACGATTATAACAAAGGCCCCTGATCGAGTATAACAAAGTCCCCTTACCGAGTATAACAAAGTTCCCTGATCGAGTATAACAAAGCCCCCCTCATAGAATATAACAATGTCCCCTGATCGAGTATAGCAAAGTCCCCTGATCGGGTATAACAAAGGCCCCTGATCGAGTATAACAAAGTCCGCTGATCGAGTATAACAAAGTCCTTTGGTCGAGTATAACAAACTCCCCTGGTCGAGAATAACAAAGTCTCCTGATCGAGTATAACAAATTCCCCTGATCGATTATAACAAAGTCCCTTGAACGATTATAAGAAAGGCCCCTGATCGAGTATAACAAAGTTCCCTGATCGAGTATAACAAAGCACCCTGATCGAGTATAACAAAGTCCCCTGATAGAGTATAACAAAGTTCCCTGATCGAGTATAACAAAGGCCCCTGATCGAGTTTAACAAAGGCCCCTAATCGAGTATAACAAAGGCCCCTCATCGAGTTTACCAAAGGCCCTCATCGAGTATAACAAAGTCCACTGGTCGAGAATAACACACTCCCCTGGTTGAGTATAACAAAGAACCCTCGTCGAGTATAACAAAGTCCCCTGATCGAGTATAACAAAGGCCCCTGATCGAGTACAACAAAGGCCCCTCATCGAGTATAACAAAGTCCCCTGATCGAGTAAAACAAAGTCCGCTGATCGAGTATAACAAAGTCCCATGATCGAGTATAACAAACTCTCCTGATCGAATGTAACAAAGGCCCCTGATCAAGTTTAACAAAGGCCCCTGATCGAGTATAACAAAGTCCCCTGATCCTAATATATCAAAGCCCATTGGACGTGTATAACAAGTCCCCAAATCGAGCATAAGAATGTCCCCTGATCGAGTATAACAAAGTCCCCTGATCCTAATATAACAAAGCCTACTGGACGAGTATAACAAAGTCCCCAGATCGAGCATAACAAAGTCCCCTGGTCGAGTATAACAAAGTTTTCTAATCGAGAATAACAAAGGCCCCTGGTCGAATATAACAAAGTCCTCTGATCGAGTATAACAAAGTCCCCTGATCGAGTATAACAAAGTCCCGTGATCAAGTATAACAAAGTCCCCTGATCGAGTATAAAATATCCCCTGATCGAGTATTACAAAGTCCTCTGGTCGAGTATAAGAAAGTCCCCTGATTGAGTATAACAAAGTCCCCTGGTCGAGTATAACAAAGTAATGTCTATAACAAAGGCCCTGATGAGCAGGTCAACAGAGGACCTTAAAAGTGTATAACAATGTCCCTGATCGAGGTATAACAAAGCCCCCTCATCGAGTATCAAAGTCCCTGATCGAGGATAACAAAGTCCTTGATCGATTAGACCAAAGTCCCTGATCGAGTATAACACAGTCTCCTGATCTATAGAAAATTCTGATCGAGTATAACAAAGGCCTCTGATCGAGGCACAAGGCCTCGATCGAGAATAACAACGTCCTGATCGAGATAACAAAGTTCCTGATCGAGATATAACAAAGTCCCTGATCGAGTATAACAGTCCCTGATCAGGTAACAAAGGTCCCTGGTCGAGTATAACAAACTCCCGTCGAGACAACAGTCCCCTGATCGAGTAAAGTCTCCTGATCGAGCAGCCCTGAACGATTATAACAAGGCCCTGATCGATTACAAGTTCCTGACTGAGTATAACAAAGCCCCTGATCATAACAAAGTCCCCTGATCGAGAAGTCCCTGATCAGCCCTGATCGAGTTTAACAAAGGCCCTGATCGAGTATAACAATTCTGGTAGAGAATAACAAGGCCCTCATCAAGTATAACAAAGTCCCTGGTCGATATAACAAACTCCCCTGGACGAGTATAACAAAGTCCCCTGATCGAGTATAACAAAGTCCCTGATCGAGTATAACAAAGTCCCCTGTCTGAGTATAACAAAGTCCCTGAACGATTATAACAAAGGCCCTGATCGAGTATAAAGCCCCTGATCGAATATAACAAAGGCGCCTGAACAAGTATAACAAAGGCCCTGATCGAGTATAACAAAGTTCCTGTTGAGTAAAAACAAAGCCCCTGATTGAGTATAACAGTCCGCCTTATGGAGATAACAAAGTCCCCTGATCGAGTATAACAAAGTCCCTGATCGAGTATAACAAAGGCCCCTCATCGAGTTTAACAAAGGCCCTGATCGAGTATAGCAAAGTCCCTGAACGATTATAACAAAGGCCGTGATCAAATTATAAAAGTCCCTGATCGGTATAACAGCTCCCTCATCGAATATAACAAAGTCCCCTTATCGAGAATAACAAGCCCCTGATCGAATATAACAAAGTTCCCTTATCGAGAATAACAAAGTCTCTGATCGAGTATAACAAAGCACCTGATCAACTATAACAAAGGCTCCAGATCGAGTATAACAAAGTCCCAGGTCGAGTATAACAAAGTCCCTGATCGAGTAAACAGGCCCTGATCAAGGTAAAACAAAGGCCCTTCATCGAGTATAACAAAGTCCCCTGATCAAGTATAACAAAGCCCTGATCGAGGTAAAACAAAATCCCTGATCGGTATAACAAGCCCTCATCGGTATAACAAGTCCCTGATCGAGGATAACAAGTCCCATGATCAGTATAACAAAGGCCCTGATCAGAGTTTAACAAAGGCCCTGATCGAGTATAACAAAGTCCCTATCAAAGTATAACAAAAGGCCCTCATCGAATATAACAAAGACGCCTGAACGAGAATAACAAAGACCCTGATCGAGTATAACAAAGTTCCTGATCGAGTATAAAAAAGCCGCTTGATCGAGTATAACAAAGTCCCCTTATCGAGAATAACAAAGTCCTGATCGAGTATAACAAAGCCCCTGATCATGTATAACAAAGGCCTCAGTCGGGTATAACAAAGTCCTGGTCGAGTATAACAAAGTCCCTGATCAGTATAAATTGCCTGATCGAGTATAACAAAGTTCCCAGATCGAGTATACAAAGCCCCTGATCGAGTATAACAAAGTCCCCTTATCGAGAATATCAAAGTCCCCTGATCGAGTATAACAAAGACCCTGATCCCAAGTATAACAAAAGGCTCTAAATCGAGTATAACAAAGTCCCGGGTGGGTGTATCAACAAAGTCCCTGATCGAGTATAACAAAGGCCCTGATCCAGGTATATCAAAGGCTGATCGAGTATAACAAAATCTCCTGATCGAGTATAACAGCCCCTGATTGAGTATAACAAAGTCCCCCTTATGGAGAATAACAAAGTCCCTGAACGATTAAAACAAGGCCCTGAACAAGTATAACAAAGCCCCTGATCCGAATATAACAAAGGCCCTGATCGAGTATAACAAAGACCCTTATCGAGAATATATCAAGTCCCCTGATCGAGTATAACAAAGACCCTGATCAAGTATAACAAAGGCTCCAGATCGAGTATAACAAAGTCCCAGGTCGTGAATAACAAGGCTCGTGATCGAGTATAACAAAGTTCCTGATCGAGCATAACAAAGTCCCTGAACGATTATAACAAAGGCCCTGATCGATTATAACAAAGTTCCCTGATGGGTATAACAAAGTCCCTGATCGAGGTAAAACCAAAGTCCCTGATCGAGTATAACAAAAGGCCCTGATCGAGGTTTAACAAGGCCCTGATCGAGTATAACAAAGGTCCTGGTAGAAAGTATAACAAGGGCCCTCATCAAATATATAAAAAAGTCCTGGTCGAGTATAACAAACTCCCTGGACGAGTATAACAAAGAATCCGTGATCGAGTATAACAAAGTCCCTGATCGAGGGTATAACAAGTCCCTGTTCGAGTATAACAAAGTCCCTGAACGATTATAACAAAGGCCCTGATCGAGGTATAATAAAGCCCTATCCAGATGATATAACAGGCGCCTGAACAAGTATAACAAAAGGCCCTGATCGAAGTATAACAAAGTTCCTGTCGAGAAAGACAAAGCCCTGATTGGGTATAACAAAGTCCGTATGGAGAATACAAAGGTCCCTGATCCAGAGTATAACAAAGTCCCTGATCCAGGTATAACAAAGTCCCCTGATCAGGTATAACAAAGGCCTCATCAGGTTTAACAAAGGCCCTAATCAGGTATAACAAAGGTCCGTGGTCGAGTATAACAAAGGCCCTCATCGAGGTTTAACAAAGGCCCCTCATCGGGTATAACAAAAGTCCCTGGTAAAGTATTACAAACTACCCTTGGAGGTATAACAAAGTCCCCTGATCGGTATAACAAAGTCCCCTGATCGAGTATAGCAAAGTCCCTGAACGATTATAACAAAGGCCTGTGATCCAAGTATAACACAGTCCCTCATCGAGTATAACAAAGCTCCTCATAGAATATAACAAAGTCCCCCTTACAGAGAATAACAAAGCCCCTGATGAATATAACAAAGTTCCTTATCGAGAATAACAAAGTCTCTGATCGAGTATAACAAAGCACCTGATCCCAACATAACAAAGGCTCCAGATCGAGTATAACAAAGTCCCAGGTCGAGTATAACCAAAGTCCCCTGATAAAAGGTAAACAAAGGCCCTGATCGAGTAAATCAAAGGCCCTTCGCCAGGTATAACAAAGTCCCCTGATCGAGGTATAACCGGCCCCTGATCGAAAGGTAAAACAAAGTCCCTGATCGAGGTATAACAAAGCCCCTCTCCAAGGTATAACAAAGTCCCTGATCGAGAGATAACAAAGTCCTTGATCGAGTATAACAAAAGTCCTCTGATCCGAGTATAAGAAAGTCTCTAATCCTGTATAACAAAGTCCCTGATAAGGTATAACAAAGTCCCCTGATCCGAGTATAACAAAGTCCCTGAACGATTATAACAAAAGGCCCCTGATCATATATAAAGCCCCCTTATCAAGTATAACAAAAGTCCCCTCATGGAGTATAACAAAGTCTCCTGATCAGGAAAAACAAGCCCTGATCGATATAATAAAGTCCCTCTCATCAGGTATAACAAAGTCCCATGACCAGGTATAACAAAAGGCCCTGATCGAGGTTTAACAGGCCCTGATCGATTATAACAAAAGTCCCTGGTCGAGTATAACAAGGCCCTCATCGAATATAACAAAGGCCCTGAACGAAAATAACAAGGCCCTGATCAGAGTATAACAAAGTTCTGATCAGGTATATAAAGCCCTTGATCAGAGTATAATAAAATCCCCTTATCGAGAATAACAAAGTCCCTGATCAGGTATAACAGCCCCTGATCATATATAACAAGGCCCTGACGAGTATAACAAAAGTCCCCTTCAGTATAACAGTCCTGATCCAGTATAAATTTGGCCCTGATCAGAGTATAACAAAGTTCCCAGATCGAGTATAACAAAGCCCCTGATCGAGTATAACAAAGTCCCCTTATCCAAGAATATCAAAGTCCCTGATCGGGTATAACAAAGACCCTGATCGGTAACAAAGGCTCCAAATCGGTATAACAAAAGTCCCAGGTCGTGATACACAAAGTCCCTGATCAACGCGAAGATAACTAGTCAAGGAGTATATCAAAAGGCCCTGATCGAGCATAACAAATCTCCTGATCGAGTATAACAAAGCCCCTGATTTGAGTAACAAAGTCCCCCTTATGGAGAATAACAAAGTCCCTGAACGATTAAAACAAAGGCCCTGAACAAGAGTATAAAGGCCCTGATCGAGTATAACAAGTTCCCTGATCAGAGTATACAAAGCCCCTGATTGAGTATAAAAGTCCGCTCTTATGGAGAATAACAAGTCCATGATCAAGTATAACAAAGCCCCTGATCCAAGTATAACAAAAGGCCCCAGATCAGAGTATATAACAAGTCCCTGGTCGGGTATAACAAAGTCCCTGAACAGAGTATAACAAAGGCCCTGATCGAAGGTATAACAAAAGGGACCCTAAACGTGTATAACAATGTCCCTGATCGAGTATAACAAAGACCCTCATCGAGTATAACAAGCCCCTCTCAAAGGTATAACAAAAAACCTGATCGAGTATAACAAAGTTCCGTGATCGGTATAACAAAGTCCCCTTATCGAGTATAAAGCCCCTTATCGAGGTATAACAAAGTCCCTGATCAGGTTTAACAAAAGTCCCTAATCCGAGAATAACAAAGCCTTTGATCGAGGTTTAACAAGGCCCTGTTCAGTATAACAAAGTCCCTGATGAGTATAACAAAGTCCTAAAAGAGAGTATAACGAAGGCCCCTGATCAGAGTATAACAATACCTAAAAGTGTATAACAATGTCCCTGATCGAGTATAACAAAGCGCCCTCATCGAGTATAACAAAGTCCCTGATCGAGGATAACAAAGTCTTGATCAGATAACAAATCCCTGATCAGGTAGCAAGGCCCTGATCGAATATACAAGACGCCTGAACGAGAATAACAAAGGCCCTGATCGAGTATAACAAAGTTCCTGATCGAGTATAACAAAGCCCCTGATCGAGTATAATAAAGTCCCTGGTCGAGTATAAAAAAGTCCCTGATCGAGTATAAAAAAGGCCCTGATCGAGTATAACAAAGTTCCTGATCGAGTATAAAGCCCCCCTGATCGAGTATAACAAAGTCCCCTTATTGAGAATAACAAAGTTTCCCTGATCGAGTATAACAAAGACCCTGATCCGAGAGTATAACAAAGGCTCCAGATCCAGTATAACAAAGTCCCAGGTCGTGTATAACAAAGTCCCTGATCGAGTATAACAAAGGCCCTGATCCGATATAACAAAAACGCCTGAACAGAGCATAACAAAAGCCCTGATCGAGTATAACAAAGTTCCTGATCGGGTATAACAAAGCCCCTGATCGAGTATTACAAAGGCCCTATCGAGAATATCAAAGTCCTGATCGAGTATAAAAGCCCCTGATCATGTATAACAAAGGCCCTGATCGAGGTATAACAAAGTCCCTGGTCCAAGTATACCAAAGTCCCTCACCGAGTATAACAAAGTTCCCTGATCAGGTATAACAAGGATCCTAAAAGTGTATAACAATGTCCCTGATCGATACAACAAAGCTCCTTTATCAAGTATTACAAAGTCTGATCGAGGATAACAAGTCCTTGATCAGGTATAACAAAGTCCCTGATCGGTATAAAGAAAGTCTCCTAATCGAGTATAACTAAGTCCCCTGATCAAGTATAACAAAGTCCCTTGATCGAGTATAACAAAGTCCCTGAACGATTATAACAAGGCCCTGATCATGTATAACAAAGCCCCTGATCAGGTATAACAAAGTCCCCTCATGGAGTATAACAAAGTCTCCTGATCGGAGTAAAACAAAGCCCCTGATCAGGATAAAAAAGTTCCTGATCAAGAATAAAGTCCCTGAACGAGTATAAGTCCCTGATCGATTATAGCAAAGTCCTGATCGGGTATATCAAAGGCCCTAATCGAGTATAACAAAGGCCCCTCATCGAGTATAACAAAGTCCAATGATCGGAGTATTACAAATTCCTCATCGAATATAACAAATTCCCTGATCCCGGAGAGTAGAACAAGGGGCCCCTCATAGAGTATAACAAGTCCCTGGTCGAGTATAACAAAGCTCCCTGGTCGAGTATAACAAAGTCCCTGATCGAGTATGACCAAAGTCCCTGATCGAAGCGATAACAAATTCCTCGAGTCAGGTATAACCTGAAGTCCCTGAACGAGTATCAACAAGAGCCCCTGATCGAGTATAAGTCCCCCTTATCCCGAGAATAACAAAGTCCCTGATCGAGTATAACAAAGCCCTCTTATCAAGTATATCAAAGCCCTGATCGAGTATAACAAAGCCCTGGTTGAGTATAACAGAGTCCCTCATCGAGTATAACAAAGGCCCCTGATCCCAGGTATAACAAAGTTCCTGATCGAGTATAACAAAGCCCCCTAATCGGGTATAACAAAGTCCCTTATCGAGAATAGCAAAAGAGTCCCTAATCGGTATACAAAAGTCCCTGATTGGGCCATAACAAAGTCCCTAGATGAGGTATAACAAAGTCCCCTGATCGAATATAACAAAAGTTCCATGATCGAGTATAACAAAAGTCCCCTGATCGAGTATAACAAATTCCCCTGACCAAAGAGTATAACAAAGTTCCCTGATCGAGAATAACAAAGCTGGTCAGGTATAACAAAAGTCCCTTATCGAGAATAACAAAGTCCCTGATCGATATAACAAATCACCTGATCAAATGTAACAAAGGCCCTGATCCAGGTATAACGAGTCCCCTGGTCGAGTATAACAAAGTCCCTGATCGGAAGTATAACAAAGGCCCCTGAACAGGGATAACAAACTTCCTGATCCCAGGTATAACAAAGGCCCTGATCCGAGAGTATAACAAAGGCACCTGATCCGGAGTATAACAAGTCCCCCACGCCAGGTATAACCGGGAAAACCCTGATCCAGGTAAAACAAAGTCCCGATCCCGGAGTATAACATAATTCCCCTCACCGGTATAACAAAAGTTCCTGATCCCGAGTATAACAAAAGCCCCTCCTCGCAGAGTATAACAAAGTCCCTTGATCGAGTATAACAAAGTCCCTGATCAGATATAACAAAAAGGCCCCTGATCCAGGTATAACAAATTCCCGCGATCCAGAGTAGAACAAGTCCTCCATCGAGAGTATAATAACAAAGGGGCCCTGATCGGTATAACAAAGTCCTGAACGAAGTTATAACAAGGCTCTGATCAGAGTATAACAAAGTTTCTGATCCAGTAAAGCAGAAAGCCCCTGATCGAGTTATAAAAAAGTCCCCTGATCGAGTATAACAAAGTCCCCTGATCCAGGTATAACAAGACTTCCCTGATCCAGGTATAACAAAGTCCCATGATCGAGTATAACAAAGTCCCATGATCAGAGTATACCCAAAAGTCCCTGAACGATTATAACAAAGGCTCCTGATCCGAGTATAACAAAGTTTCTGATGGTAAAAACCAAAGCCCCTGATCGGTATAAAAAGTCCCTGATCGAGTATAACAAGGCCCTGATCAGGTATAACAAGTCCTGATCGAGTATAACAGAAACTCCTTGACAGTTATAACCAAAGGCCCTGATCAAGTATAACAAAAGCCCCTGATCCGGGTATAGCAAGCCCCCTCATCCAGGTATAACAAAGTTCCCTGATCAGAATATAACCAAAGTCCCTGAACGGAAATAACAAGTCCCTGATCCAGTATAGCAAAGTCCCCGAGATGGATGCCGAGAGCCCCTGATCCCAGGTATAACAAAGGCCCTCATCAGGTATAACAAAGTCCCTGGTCGAGTATAACAAACTCCCTGGTCGAGTATAACAAAGTCCCCTGATGGAGTATAACAAAGTCCCTGATCGAGTATAAAGTCCCTGAACGAAGATTATAACAAGGCCCGTGATCAAGTATAACCAAGCTCCTGATCCGGTATAACAATGTCCTCATTGAGTATAACAAAATCCCCTGATCAAATTATATCAGAGTATAACAAAGTCCTCTGAGCAGGTAGAACAAGTTCCTCATCATGATTTAACAAAAGGCCCCTCATCGAGAATAGCAAAGGCCTTTGAACAGAGTTCGCTCACAGGCCCTGTTCCCGGAATAACAAATTCCTCTGATCGAGTATAACAAAAGTCCTGAACAGGTATAACCGAAAAGCCCCTGATCCGGGTATAACAAAGTCCCCTTATCGAGAATAACAAAAGTCCCCTGATGGGGTATAACAAAAGGCCCCTGATCGAGTATAACAAAGACTTTCATCAGGTATAACAAAGTCCCATGATCGCGCATAACAAAGTCCGTCATCGAATATAACAAAGTCCCTCGCCGAGTATAACAAATTCCCCTGATGATCCGAGTAGAACAAGTCCCTCATCGAGAATAACAAAGGCCCTCATCGAGGTATAACAAGTCCCCTGTTCAAAGGCACAACAAAGCCCCTGATCAAGTATAACCAAAGCCTGGATCGAAATTATAACAAAAAGTCCCTGGTCAGGTATAACAAGTCCCCTGATCCAAAAAGATATTACCACAAAAGGCCCCTGATCCGGAGTTTAACAAAGGCCATTGATCGAGAATAACAAAAGTCCCCTGATCCCGGGTATAACAAAGCCCCCTGGCTAGAAGCTAAAACAAAGTCCCTGATCGCGAGAATAACCAAAGTCCCCTCACCGAGTATATAAAAGTTCCCTGATCGAGTATAACAAAGCCCCTCATAGAGTTTAACAAAGTCCACTGATCGAGTGTAACAAAGTCCCTGATCCTTGGGTATAACAGAAGGCCCTGATCAAGTATAACAAAGGCCACTCATCGAGAACAACAAAGTCCATGATCAGGTATAACAAAGTCCCTGATCGAGAATAACAAAGTCCCTGATCGAATATAACCGAAGTTCTCAATCGAGGTATAACAAGACGCCTGATCAGGTATAACAAAAGTCCCTGATCGAGTATAACAAAGTCCCTGATCGGGTATACTTGAGGCCCTAATCCAGGTTTAACAAAGGCCCCTGATCGAGTATAAACAAAAGTCCCTTGGTCGAGTATAAAAACTCCCTGATCAGGTATAACAAAATTCCTGATCAGGTATGCAAGTCCCTGAACGAGTAATAACAAAGGCCTGATCAAATATAACAAAAGTTCCCTAATCTGGTATAACAAAGTGCCTCATCGAGTAT
>NW_024712276.1:432500-507436 GCF_018991925.1 Homarus americanus | reverse complement strand
AGAGACTGAAGGATATACCCAGGTGAGACTGGAAGGATATACCCAGGTGAGAGAGACTGAAGGATATACCCAGGAGAGACTGAAGGATATACCCAGTGAGAGACTGGAAGGATATACCCAGGTGAGAGACTGGGAAGGATAAGGCCCAGGTGAGAGACTGAAGGAGGCACTCCAGGTGAGAGACTGAAGGATATATACCAGGTGAGAGACTGGAAGGATATACCAGGTGAGGAGATCACATACCCCTGGTAGGTAAGAGACTGAAGGATATACCCAGGTGAGAGACTGGAAGGATATACCCAGGTGAGAGAGACTGAAGGATATACCCAGGCAAGAGATCAAGGATATACCCAGGTGAGAGACTGCATGATACCCAGGTGAGAGACTGAAGGATATACCAGGTGAGAGACTGGAAGGATATACCCAGGTGAGAGACTAAAGGATATATCCAGGTGAGAGACTAAAGGATATACCCAGGTAAGCGACTGAAGGATATACCCAGGTGAGAGACTGAAGGATATACCCAGGTGAGAGACTGAAGGATATACCCAGGTGAGAGATCACATATACCCAGGTGAGAGACTGGAAGGATATACCCAGGTAAGCGACTGAAGGCTAAGGCACCCAGGTGAGAGACTACGATATACCCAGGTAAGCGACTGAAGGATATACCCAGGTGAGAGACTGAAGGATATACCCAGG
This sequence comes from Homarus americanus, assembly GCF_018991925.1. NCBI lineage: Eukaryota > Metazoa > Arthropoda > Malacostraca > Decapoda > Nephropidae > Homarus > Homarus americanus. The sequence continues at coordinate 506,734 of NW_024712276.1, read as the reverse complement.
TGAGAGACTGAAGGATATACCCAGGTGAGAATTGAAGGATATACCAGGTAAGCGACTGGAAGGATATACCCAGGAGAGACTGAAGGATATACCCAGGTGAGAGACTGAAGGATATACCCAGGTGAGACTGGAAGGATATACCCAGGTGAGAGACTGAAGGATACACTCCAGGTAAGCGCGACCGAAGGATACATACCCAGGTGAGAGACCGGAAGGATATACCCAGGTGAGAGACTGAAGGATAAGGCACCCAGGTGAGAGACTGAAGGATACCCAGGTGAGAGACTGGAAGGATATACCCAGGTAAGCGAGACTGGAAGGATATACCCAGGTGAGAGACTGAAGGATACCCAGGTGAGAGACTGAAGGATATACCCAGGTAAGCGACTGGAAGGATATACCCAGGTGAGAGACTGAAGGATATACCCAGGTGAGAGACTGAAGGATATACCCAGGTGAGAGACTGAAGGATATACCCAGGTGAGAGACTGGAAGGATATACCCAGGTGAGGGAGACTGAAGGATATACCCAGGTAGAGACTGAAGGATATATCCCAGGTAAGCGACTGAAGGATATACCCAGGTGAGAGACTTCCCAAGGATATAAACAGGTGAGACTGAAGGATATACCCAGGTGAGAGACTGAAGGATATACCCAGTAAGCGACCGGAAGGATATACCCAGGTGAGAATGAAGGATATACCCAGGTGAGCGACTGGAAGGATATACCCAGGTGAGAGACTGAAGGATATACCCAGGTGAGAGACTGAAGGATATACCCAGGTGAGGAGACTGAAGGATATACCCAGGTGAGAGACTTCGAAGGATATACCCAGGTAAGCGACTGAAGGATATACCCAGGTGAGAGACTGAAGGATATACCCAGGTGAGAGACTGAAGGATATACCCAGGTAAGCGACTGAAGGATATACCCAGGTGAGAGACTGAAGGATATACCCAGGTGAGAGACTGAAGGATATACCCAGGTGAAATCAAGGATATACCCAGGTAAGCGACTGAAGGATATACCCAGGTGAGACTGAAGGATATACCCAGGTGAGCTAATTTCAAAGGATATACCTGTGTGGAGAGACTGAAGGATATACCCAGGAGAGACTGAAGGATATAACCCAGGTGAGGACTGAAGGATATACCCAGGAGAGACTGGAAGGATATACCCAGGTGAGAGACTGAAGGATATACCCAGGTGAGCGATCAATGATATACCCAGGTGAGCAACTGAAGGATATACCCAGGTGAGAGACTGAAGGATACCCAGGTAAGAGGATTAAAGGATATACCCAGGTGAGACTGAAGGATATACCCAGGTGAGAGATCAGAAGGATATACCCAGGTAAGCGACCGAAGGACATACCCAGGTGAGCGACCGAAGGATATACCCAGGTGAGCGAATGAAGGATATACCCAGGTGAGAGACTGGAAGGATATACCCAGGAGAGACTGAAGGATATACCCAGGTGAGAGACTGAAGGATATACCCAGGTGAGAGAGACCAAAGGATATACCCAGGTGAGCGACTGAAGGATATGTACCCAGGTGAGCAACTGAAGGATATACTCCAGGTGAGAGACTGAAGATATACCCAGAGACTGAAGGATATACCCAGGTGAGAGACTGAAGGATATACCCAGGTAAGAGACTGGAAGGATATACCCAGGTGAGAGACTGAAGGATATACCCAGGTGAGCAACTGAAGGATATACCCAGGTAAGCGACTCATGATATACCCAGGTGAGAGACTGAAGGATATACCCAGGTGAGAGACTGAAGGATATACCAGGTGAGACTGAAGGATATACCCAGGTGAGAGACTGAAGGATATACCTAGGTGAGAGATCAGTTGATATACTCCAGGTAAGCGACTGGAAGGATATACCCAGGTGAGAGACCGAATACAGTACCCAGAGGAGACTGGAAGGATATACCCAGGCGACTGAAGGATATACCCAGGTGAGAGATCACGATGCACCTATAGGTGAAAGAGAGACTGAAGGACATACCCAGGTGAGCAAATCAGAAGGATATACCCAGGTGAGAGACTGAAGGATATACCCAGGTGAGAGAGACTGAAGGATATACCCAGGTGAGCAACTGAAGGATATACCCAGGTGGAGAGACTGAAGGACACGAGGTGAGAGACTGAAGGATATACCCAGGTGAGAGACTGAAGGATATACCCAGGTGAGAGACTGAAGATACCCAGGTGAGAGACTGAAGGATACCAGGTGAGCAACTGGAAGGATATACCCAGGTAAGCGACTGGAAGGATATACCCAGGTAAGAGACTGAAGATATACCCAGGTGAGAGACCGGAAGGATATACCCAGGTGAGAGACTGAAGGATGGTACCAGGTGAGCAACTGAAGGATATACCCAGGTAAGCGGATCGGAAGGATATGTACCCAGGTAAGAGACTGAAGGATATACCCAGGTGAGCAACTGAAGGATATACCCAGGTAAGCGACTGAAGGATATACCCAGGTAAGAGACTGAAGGATATGTACCCCAGGTGAGAGACTGAAGGATATACCCAGGTGAGAGACTGGAAGGATATACCCAGGTGAGAGATCAAAGGATATACCCAGGTGAGCGACTGAAGGATATACCCAGGGTGAGAGACTGAAGGATATAGTGAGAGACTGAAGGATATACCCAGGTGAGTGACTGAAGGATATACCCAGGTGAGAGACTGAAGGATATACCCAGGTGAGAGACTGAAGGATATACCCAGGTGAGAGACTGAAGGATATACCCAGGTGAGAGACTGAAGGATATACCCAGGTGAGAGACTGAAGGATATACCCAGGTGAGAGACTGAAGGATATAACAGGTGAAGGATATACCCAGAGACAGGATATACCCAGGTGAGTGACTGAAGGATATACCCAGGTGAGTGACTGAAGGATATACCCAGGTGAGTGACTGAAGGATATACCCAGGTGAGTGACTGAAGGATATACCCAGGTGAGTGACTGAAGGATATACCCAGGTGAGCGACTGAAGGATATACCCAGGTGAGAGACTGAAGGATATACCCAGGTGAGAGACTGAAGGATATACCCAGGTGAGAGACTGAAGGATATACCCAGGTGAGTGACTGAAGGATATACCCAGGTGAGAGAGACTGAAGGATATACCCAGGTGAGAGACTGAAGGATATACCCAGGTGAGTGACTGAAGGATATACCCAGCGACTGAAGGAGTAGACTGAAGGATATACCCAGGTGAGACTGAAGGATATACCCAGTGAGGACTGAAGGATATACCCAGGTGAGACCGAAGGATATACCCAGGTGAGAGACTGATGATACACCCAGGTGAGAGACTGAAGGATATACCCAGGTGAGAGACTGAAGGATATACCCAGGAGAGACTGAAGGATATACCCAGGTGAGAGACTGAAGGATATAACCAGGTGAGAGACTGAAGGATATACCCAGGTGAGAGACTGAAGGATATACCCAGGTGAGCGACTGAAGGATATACCCAGGTGAGAGACTGAAGGATATACCCAGGTAAGAGACTGAAGGATATACCCAGGTAAGCGACTGAAGGATATACCCAGGTAAGCGACTGAAGGATATACTGTACCCAGGTGAGCGACTGAAGGATATAACCCAGGTGAGCGACTGAAGGATATACCCAAGTGAGCAACTGAAGGCTGTAACCAGGTGTCAGTAAGCAACGAATGATCAGACTAACAGTTAGCACCAGCCTCAGCATCAGAACTCAGCACTCAAACTATAAGTCACGCGGTGTCATGGTCGCCTAGATGCTGAGGTAAGTTTCAGCGTCGGGTCTCACTGCACATTGCCTCCTCAAAAAAACTTGTACAGATAAACACCAACAAGCTTTATACTCGCAGGAACGACAGTAAGTACAGAACAACGTGAGTTTTTAAGACATTTTACACTAAGTTTAGAGTCAAATTACACAGTTGGTGACTTGAATCAATAAATGTTGATAATCGTCGTCCAAGACTAATGCTCGTGAAACTAAATTTGCCAGATTTATGTATTTGCCTCGACACAAGAGCGGGGGCTAGTTTACTGGTCCCTTAAACTCTGAGTAAGGTGAAGCGCAACAGAGAAACATGTGGAGGTCATACTTGTCTCTATCCCTCCACCTACTGACCCTGCGAGCTTCTCTTGGCTGAAGGAACAAGTAGATATAGATTTTAAAATGTTACTGCAGTACTATAATGTATCACAGCAACTCAACAGCAGGTGTTTAAGAGTATATACTCGTTTAGTAACCTTATTAGTCTCTAAGATTTGGGTGGCAAATGTGTGTCTTTTGAAAGTGAAACCCAAGTAGGTGATGAATATATACCTACTTGTACGTCGATGTTATGATGTATCAACGTGTATCAGTATTTACGGTCTTCAAGCAGGGAACACAGAATTAGCCTCTACACGGGGAAAGTTTATTCTTACATATATCCAATTATATATACACTACATAAACGTATATAGTTAAAAATTACTCGAAATGTTCCCAAAGAAAATAAAAATAACACAAGGGGTAACTGTAACAAGCTGAATAGTAACAGGTAACATAAGTCATCCCGGTGTGACCTGACTGATCCTCCCCCCTCCATGAAATTAGAGGAAAAATTACAGAACACAAGATGGCCGCCATGCAAATGACATTCTGGGAGCGTAAACTCATCAGTAATATCGACCTAACCAACACTTGCTTCAACCACACGACTCCCAACACAAGCTTAAAAGATCACAGGAAACAATCACTATCACGCTATTATTCCACGACATAACAAAGACAATAATTAAAACTATTTACTATGAGATAAGTTTTATGAGGTTTTGTTACTTGAAAAAAAAAAGGTGTGAAAGTTGTGGATAGAAGATGGCAGCGTGGCGAGTGTGGTAGTGGTGGTGGTGGGGGCGTCACGTATATAGCGTTAGCCGCAGAGTGTGACGCAGGCCAAGGATGATTAACAACGAAAATTGGCTGTTACGGTGTGACATGTACACATTGACTATTGACAGTAAACGCTGTGACCAATTATTGTTTATCACACCCTATCTATCTACGAATTTGACACGATTTTCAAATATGCATGATGATTCGGCTACAGGCTATAGGAGTGTATCTGGGAGGAGGGGGGGAGATGGAAGGGTTGCAATTATTAATGATATGACATCCGTATGCTTGGGCAGGTGTTCCATTATAACTCACAGTCTCGTCTCTACTATCACTCTTACTATCTCTCATAATTCCACAATCAATAATTTATGCATTGACGATTTTACAAGCACCGAAATTTGTCCGAGAAGATAAATGTAAATGACCTTCTCTTCTCCTCTCTTCTCTCCTCTCCTCTCTCCTCCTCTCTTCTCTTCTCTTCTCTTCTCCTCTCCTCTCCTCTCCTCTCCTCTTCTCTTCTAATAATGATGAAAGACGTTCAGGATATATATTTTGAGCAGGATTGTTTTTTTTCGGGGGGGGGGGGGTTAAAACACCTACTATGAGACCAGTTTTTAGAGACAATTTTAGTGAAGGTGATCCGAGAATAAGACTATTTTTAGGGTATTTCGGATCCAGGAGGACAGTGTGTGGGCGGCCGAGGAGTGGGCGTGAGGAAGAGCGAGTGGGTGGACTGCGGTGGATTGGGTGGGCGGTGGCGGAGGAGTGGGTGGACTGCGGTGGAGTGGGTGGGCGGCGGTGGAGTGGTGGGCGGCGGGCGGCGGTGGATTGAGTGGGTGGACGGCGAATGAGTGTGTGGGTGGCGACGGCGAAGGATTGTGCGGGTGGCGGCGGTGGAGGGGTGGGTGGGCGGCGGTGGAGGAGTGGGTGGGTGGCGAAGGAGGAATGAGTGGGAGGACGGAGGTGCAGGGTGTGAGTATACTGTAGCTAGGTAGGGTGGGGGTGGGTGTGTGGGGGTGGGTGGCGCTCGCTCACCCACACTGCTGCAAGGACGGATATGGTGGGGAATTTGTCTCTGTTTAACTATAACCTCATTTTAAACAAAGGAAACAGTCCTTCCTGCAGGCGCTTCACGAGTGTTGGTTTTTGAGGGTGACGGGGAGATGTATATTGACACCAGGTTGTAATGGAGAACACGTTATTACGCCACACTGTTGGGCTACATTGGTTTATAGCAGCGGTTTAGTCTGAAATTTAAGTTTCATGCTTTACGAAAAAAAAAAATTAACTATATCCCTCTTATGTTTTGGGTCTATCCTTACATTAACATCCCTCGTACATTATTGTTAATTTGTTTTCCTTCAACTCTTTAACTTATTTGAACACTTTTCCTCATTCTTACACTAAATACCATGACGATAAAAAATAACAAAACAAAACAATTACAACCTATGTACAGATAAACAAAAGAAATAATTCTATATTAGCTTTTTTTCTGCTATGTAATCAAGAACCTAATTTATTACTTTTAAATGTCAGTAGTAGGAAAAAATATAGATCTACATTGAATGAGTAATGAATTTACATTTGACCGTCAGATAGGCCAAGCAGGAAGGGTATATACTGAGGCGTGATTCTGGGGGATGGGATTTTCTAGTGGAATTTACTACATGAAACATAAACTAATAACTGAGTCATATTCATCATTGCCACAAGCTTACTTTTTTGGACACATTTTGGTCATCCATCAGTCAAGTACATTATACCTTATAAAATATAATATACCAGAATGATAGTTGAAATATGAATGCCAAACTGGATGACACATTTGTAGAAAATATATAATGGTGTTTCTGTTTAGTTATCCTACAACAGATAACAAAATTTATAAAAAGAATGAAGGAAGGACTTGAGGAAATGTTTAACACTTAATACTGAAATTAAGCGCTACGTGAAGGGAAATGAATTTATGCATTAAACATACATTGTAAAAGTAGTATTAATCCCTTGAGTATGATGACTTAATCCCTTGAGTATGATGGCTTAATCCCTCGAGTATGATGACTTAACCCCTTGATTATGATGACTTAACCCCTTAAGTATGATGGCTTAACCCCTTGAATTTAATAACTTAACCCCTTGAATATGATAATTTAACCCCTTGAGTATAATCCCTTAACCCTTGAATATAATAACTTAACCCCTTGAGTATGATAATTTAACCCCTTGAATATGATAATTTAACCCCTTAACTATAATAATTTAACCCTATAACTTTTTCATCATCCTCAATGGTAAAATGATCCCCTTATTCTGGGAGTCAAGAGTTCTTACGCAAGAAATTTAATTACTGTTTCTCAAAGGTTAATACATCACACTCAAGGAATTCAGGTATTTTACTCATTCGACTAATTACAGGTATCCTTGGGCAGGTAACATACTGAAGAGAAAAATTAAATATGAAGTTCATTAAACACAACTGGCTGATGACGTCGCGTTGTTTAGTTAAAAATTCTTAAACATCAAAAGTTGTAATATTAATCGGCTCTACTATTCGTTCCCTCAAGTCTATGTAATTATTAATGTGATCTAAACAAAGTTATTATTGTATCTCCGTAACATATCATTACTTATGTGGTCTCCGTAATAAGATATTTACACACAGTCTCCATCATGTGGGACAGTTGCCTGAATATGACGGTCACTGTCAAGCTTCAGTCTATAACACCATGATAATTTACGACAGTTTCTCGAATGGACTAAACTGGTGCTTTTGGTAACTAGTGAGTTACTGTCAGCCTAGACCTTGTTTTTGTGTAAGCAATAACAACGTGTGTGTGTGTGTGTGTGTGTGTGTGTGTGTGTGTGTGTGTGTGTGTGTGTGTGTGTGTGTGTGTGTCAGGAAATTAAAACATTATTTCTAAAAACAGCAATAAGTGACATGAAATAATAATAATAATAATAATAATAATAATAATAATAATAATAATAATAATAATAATAATAATAATAATAATAAAACTCAGCATATTTAATTACAATACTTATAAAGAATATAACTGCAATACCTTCATTCGTACTGTTCATAGTCATACATAATAAGTTATTCTGGTCAATTTACATTAAGTTTTAGATCATTATCCTAGTATTTATCTTAATTTATGTCTAATGTATTAACGTCACAAGTTGTCCTTTTATGTTTAATTCAAGTGATAATAAGAATCTAATTTTCAGACACAACTCCTGTCCTAAAGGAGAAGGTGTACCTCCTACCCTGCTACACTGGCGACCTCGTGTAACTAGCAGCTGTTTTACCTCAACCTCCTCCTAGTAATATAGATTAAGACAAAAAGTAAGACTGAGTTTCTATACGGATTCTTATCCTCCAGTTACTAAGATCTTTCTAACTAGATCTATACACCAGATAAATATGAAGACAATGCACTTTTTCTTCAGCTTAGTTAGATTGAAATAGCAACATGCAATTGATACGTTAAACACAAGTGCTTGTTTCTGTGTGTTAAGAGTATATATACGGATAAATAGCAACATATCTAATAGCCCCTCATTATCAGATCTAAAATAAATTACAGTAATGCCCAAAAACCCCCCACATTATTACACATATAAATAACCCATTAAAAAACACTTACATAATTTCACATATTAATTCTATCCCGAGATAAAGATAATATGAAAATACTGATAGCTGTGATTACCGTAGAAAGGAAAATACTTAACTCAGTAATGAAGACACGCATTTAACCCATGCAACTCTCGTTAATATTACCTTATGAATTATTTTACTATTAAGCATGACTCTTAATCTTAAATTATTAGTTATCAATATTTTTTAATAGTTGACGTTTATACATATGAGTAATTTATGTATCCTGTGATTTAGCTGTTTGTAATGTGTTCGAAATATTTATAATAATTTCTATGGTAATGAGGATTTTTTATTGCCGTTAATGACAAGAGATATTATGGAAATGCTTCTCAGAATATATATTGTTGCTGTTCATCTTATTTTTACGACTCTATTGCCATTCAACTTAACTGTAGCATCACTAACTTAATTATATTCAAAGTAATGTGTTTTAAAAGCCTCACACAAACACTCGTACACACACACACACACACACACACACACACACACACACACACACACACACACACACACACATACACACTTCGTTATGTAACATGTCCAGGTATGTGTGAAAGTGACTGCCCAATAGTTTATTTCGCTGATACACACACGGTCACTCCTAGACCAGCCATGCATCACCTGCCGTAGAGAAAATCACATTATACTGTAAGACCCACAACGTTCAGGTCTTTGTCACAGTAAAGACCTAAGACTGATGTGTGGGGGGAACAAGTTAGACGACAACAAAAAACTACAGAATAGAAACCAAGTATTATTATTTTTATTGGTATATATATAAAGGAATTAATTTTTACTTATTAAAATTCTAAATAGTCTTTATTGTTTTTTTATAAAGGAAATAAAACGTTCAAGTTTGATAATTTTTTTTTTTAGGATATAAAATACCGGATGATTTTTCTCCACCTACAAACTTTTATTAATAGGCTTCACACCTTTTAATCTTCACTACAGGTATAACAAGAACTTCCTGTTGAGTCGCGGAGAATGAGATAGAGAGGAGGAAAATGAAAGTAACACGACACTAATTATTTTACTATTTGTATTTAAAATGATGTTATTACCTGTTGGTACTGTCATAACATTATACCAGTAACATGTAATTTACTCTTGTTTAAGGAGATAAAACAGATTGAGTCATATTACAAATTAAATATTTTACCTTTTATGTTTTTGTCTTCCGGTAAAATAAAAAAAAAAATATAAAAACAGAAGAAATGTGTAATTGTTTCAACTTTTTTTTTTAGACACAACGAGACGGGATAGCGCACTGGAGACAATTAAGCGGCTCAGGTAATGATATGGTTTATTAAGAGTAATTGACGCCCACAGCATCTGCCAGATAAATGAAAGAGGATCCTCTGACCTCCGCTAATACCGAAGGATACTACTGTTTTGGTAATGACAAACTCTGTTGAAGAAACGACTTCTCATATTACTCCATCTGTTTGCTTTTGTTTCCTCTTTTGTTCAATTTTATATATAAAAGATTATAAAAAAAGCTTCAGTAAACAAGAGTCTTTTCTCGGGAGGAAATATTTTGTTTTAAATATTTTTCATTGTGATTGAAATGTTTTTATTTTTCGTTGCTCTAAAACATTTATTTGATTCTCTATTATTTCTTAGTACAAATGTGCAAGAGAGATAGAAGGGATCACCTGAAGAATAGACACCCTAGCTTAATTCACTTGAAGATTAACAATAACCTAATGTAACCTAACTTGACCTAACCAAACCCTGCCTAGTAGTGTTAGGATGGTTATTCTTCAGGTGAATTAAGTTGGGGTGTCTATTCTTCAGGTGAATTAAGCTGGGGTGTCTAATCTTCACAGGTGATCTAGAGTAGCCCCCACACACCCCGCTGACGCTGTCCAGGACGCGAGGTGGTAGAACCGCCTGTCCTCAGCTGTTGTAGCCTCCCCCTCTCCCCTCCCCTCACTGAAATCTATGAGGCTAAGGTGTGGCCCCGACAACCTCTCTTTCCTCATGTGACCCTGTCGAGACGCGCCCTGTTTGACACCTCCATCGCTCATTCTAGTGGTGGATATTTTTAATACATTCAACATCCAAGGCTATTATGACTCCCGAGGTTCTCTTATCATTGAGCTGGCGACTTGTAAATTGGCTTGTTAATGGCCGCCGATACTCAACATCAAAGCTATGTCGATGAAAGTAACGACGTAATGGCGGATTGTCGAACTCGACCCCAGTAGCCTTCGTTCACATCCAGCAAACGGACGACACTTACCTAACAATTAACACCGCTTCCCCAGCTAGAGAGAGGTCCTGGGGTCTATCATGGCGACTTGCGAGACTCAAAGAACGACACGATCATCTACCAACATGTAAATAAGGTAATAATCACGCCGATTGATTCAATAACACGAGGAGGAAATGTGGACGAAGGAGTGTGGGTGGAGAGGGGTTGGGCCTCCAAGTCAGGGTATACACTGTGTCAGGGGGCGATTCGTCTACATTGAACCATAAACACCAATTTCGGATGCGTGGTGTGTGGAGACTCGCTCCCTCCCACAGGTCAACCACCACACTACCACACCTTGATATAAAGTAACTCACATTACTCCTGTCTCTCATCCTGGCCACACAGACACACAGTTAATACATGCTAATGAACTCTGCCAGTTCCATATTGTAGATATATTACCATCATGAATCTTCCCATAGACGGAGATTGTAAGGTCCACTTCAAGCTGCCAGCGACTCACTCATACAATTAATATAATGCTTCCAAAAGTAGACTTAATTAGTAAACAATGTTCTTTTTTGTTCAAATTGTGGTTCAGCGGCGTCGTAGTGTTGCCTGACGTATACTGGACAGTTACGTGTGACGGGAGAGATAATTCACAAATGCGTTAACTAAAAGAGTCACCTTTTAATATTTCTCCCTTCCAGGAACAAGAATATCAACGAGCTAAATAATATAGTTAAGATCAATTATATGACACAATAGATACTGATGCTATAATGTACTAGTGTTTCTGCGCTACAATGACTAAGGTCTATAATAACGAGACTATGGACGTGACACCAAATCCATCAACAATTATGAGTTACTAGTTTATATTATATTTCAACTATTTACACATTTCCTTAGAAGGGATGAACTACTGATGGTAAGATTCACAAATGATCGTACGACTATCACTTGTAAATGACTATGTTAAAAAAAAAAAACACTTAAATAGTTCCAACAAAGACCAACAGAGAGATACACTTAATATAAACTAATTTCATAGAGTGATTCTCAAGTCTTATTTTCAATGTGATTTTAATATTATTTTTCGGCTATAATTTTCGTCCTTTGAGGCAAACAGTCACCTACATTGAATATATACAGTCCACATTTAAGGCGACTAAATGAAAACAACGCTGCTGTTGTATTAATTATATCAACATTCACGCAATCGAGACGAGAATCTATAAGGTAGTATGTATGTATGTATGTATGTATGTATGTATGTATGTATGTATGTATGTATGTATGTATGTGAATTATTTTTCAGAGCACTTAACTAAAATATATTTCATCGTGAGTGTTCCGTATTAGTAGCGGCTCGTCCTACCTGGTCTAATTATTACCCTCTACCCGTAGGACACAATGATTACTGCTTTCACTTCGTCTGTCTGTCTGTGTCTGTCTGTCTGTCTGTCTGTCTGTGTCTGTCCGTCTGTCTGTAAAATATATAAAAACCGGGTAAGTTATTTTTTCACAGAATTTATGTTTGTAGCGTGTCTGTCTTGTGCGTGTGTCTGTGTCTGTCAGTCTTGCATGTGTCTGTGTCTGTCTGTCTTGCATGTGTCTGTGTCTGTCTGTCTTGCATGTGTCTGTCTGTCTTGTGCGTGTGTCTGTGTCTGTCTGTCTTGTGCGTGTGTCTGTGTCTGTCTGTCTTGCATGTGTCTGTGTCTGTCTGTCTTGCATGTGTCTGTGTCTGTCTGTCTTGCATGTGTCTGATCGTCTATTTGCCAGATTATAAGGTTGTTAGTGTATTGTGTTTGTAACTTAAGAGACACCTGATACAGTTGTGCCCCAGGTGTGGGTCTGTGCTGTAATAAACACCTTTTAGCTAATTAATCACTCTTTCTACCTGGGTTTAGTGAAGCGAGGTGATCCTAAACCGTATTGGCTGATTCGGTCAACCAATCAACACGAATCTCTCATGTGTGACGTGACAATAGGTATCAATTAGTTCACGTCCTCAGAGATATGTGGTTATTTCAATCACGTAAAATGGAATTTTTGTGCTGTATCACGTCATCTGAATCGTATTGTCTTCTTGGTATGGTATCACGTGACCCAGTCTACCAATCACGTGACGACTCATTACTAGCTATATTTTTTTAGGCACACATATGTACAAATTGTATAGGCCTACCTTTGTAAATAAACACGTAGGTGTAGAAAATAAAATCCCATATTGTTTGACCTAACTTTAACTAATCGATCCTGAAATGACCTGACCAACTTAACCTAACTTAATCTAATTTGATTTGATCTGACCTAACCTAACCACGGCACTCAACAAACATACAGACCTCAGTAAACATATATCTCTTCACAAACACACTTGACACCAACATTCAACAAACATGCTTTACTTAGCAAGTACAAACACTCAACATACACAGGCCTTCCATCCTTAACAAACACTACTCAACAAACACCGAACCCTCAACACACACACACACACACACTTCACAAACACATCAAAGAATACTCAACAAAACATAAAAAAATGGACACGCACACACAGTAAGGAAGCTTCTGCACCATCCTCGACACCGGCTCCTACTTCTACCCGAGATCCCTCGTCCGCGAATTGCTGTTCAACACCACAACCGCATCCAGCCCATACGAGCACCAACTGATCGCTATAAGAACAGCCCAGTCCCAACCATTGTAAAAATTATCAATAACTCGTAATCAACCAGTGTATTCACTCCCGGTCAATCTTACCTTTTTGTACTGTCACTATGTTGAAATGCCCTGTACTATGACCTTCTCCCCACCTAGTTATTATATATCAAATTTGTATCACTTATGTTACTTGTATATTATTTGTAAATCAAGAGACCCATTCCCCAATTATGTAACTGTATATTTTCGGCCTTCCGGCTGCCATGCTCTTTCAATAAACCGTTAATTACTATTATTATTATTACACACACATTCGCACGCACACACACACACACACACACACACACGCACACACACACACACACACACACACACACACACATCAAACCGTGTAAAAAATATATATTACCAAAGGGATCATAATAGTGTGCATAATAAGCTCCCCTCCCCCCCACTACAAACGCGTAGTTCAACATTTACATAAATAACAATACACAATTACTCGTTAGTTTTGTTTTATGGTTGGCAGTGACATCCAGCTGAGTGCCACAGTGCCTACAACCCGGGGCTTCTGTAACACCCGTGACAACGCTACTGACAACACCTGAGTCAGGGAGAAGAGACGCCCCCCCCCCTTCCTCCCCCTCCCTCCCCCTAAGTTATATGGTAGGACATTTTTCTTTCCTTTCTAACTGGTGAGGTAGTGGAGGAAATTAGACCTTCAGTGTTTAAGTGTATCGACTCCCAATAACACAGGTTTGGTCCATGGGTTTACATATAGTTAACTTGTTTATCCAATGTTTATTTCTCTTCATTGGTTTTGCTCGTAAGGTAATTGGATGAATTGAATAAAAGTTATATAACAAGCTGCGAGGTGGAGACTAGAACGCCTTGGCTTATTACACTGACCATTAAACCAATAACGTTAATATCACCCACCGAGGCTTCTATTTCACACGACATATACAGTTGAAGCGGGAACTTGAGTTGTTGATGGTAATAACATTGTCATGAAGCTACTAACCGACACAAGACCAAAATGCTCTATCCACGTCTTCAGGCAACAGTTATGAAGAGTAATAATCCTGTCCAACTGAAGAAGAAAATACAAAAAAAAATAATAAAATGTACTTAACTACGTCTATCAACACTAATAACTCATCCATCTGGTGTTATTATCAAGCACCGCGACAACTATTACTTCTACATAATAACAGCAACAGTACCCTCACTAAAAGTAATACCCGAGGCATTATCTCTGTCTCTCTCTCTCTCTCTACAAGTACACGCGGGGTTGATCCTTATCACCACGACAGCTTGTTATTGTACTAATATGACAACCCTTTCTACATGTGCTATTAGATGTTTAAATGCTATTATTACTACATCTACCGATAATGATAAGACTATAACGACTATAGAGATGATTATTGCGGGTGAAATGACTGTGGTAACTCCTCATTGGCTGCTGTTATAGGGAGATGTAGTAATTACCATGATATAACTTATAATCGAAATGCTATAGTGTGTCTAGAGACGGTGTAGCACCTAACTAACACAGTATTAACTACGTGTTCATTATATACACTAAACCAGAGAGATATACCCCTCTTACTTTGAACTATTAATGAAAACTTTATTAACTAATCTATAATACACGCTTATAGACCTCATAAAACATTCAATAACATCAAGAACATTATGTGAATGTTATCAAAAGAATGTTCAAAGAGTGAGAATGTTTGTTGTCGTTTTTGGTTTTTTTGTTTATATCAAGTTTTCAAGTTTGTTTCTGCTGGCCATCTATTCCTCTCAAACTTCTACTACTGACTGCTAGCTAACCCTGCTTGAAGTACTGCTGATACTGTTTTTACTATCGCATAACAATTGAGAAAAAAATCTTCATCACACGTACTAAGCCATCATCATCATCATCATCATCATCATCATCATCAATCATCATCATCATCATCATCATTCATCATCATCATCATTTTCCTCCTCCTTAAAAACTCGGGTTATTTTTTGTGAGTGCTTATTTCAGGTATGGAAATTTAGACTTGTAAGTACACCACCACGATCAAGTAGTCAGCGCTGTAGGGCCGGGAATGAATACTCTGTCAGCCAACCACAGCCTCGTATTAATTACATCAATTACGATCGGTGTTATTACTATTATAATGACCTCTCTACCTCTCATTACTACGTCAACTTCCATCCCACCGAAAACTACTCCTATCGGTTTTATCAGAAGAAGAAAAAAAAACAGACCACAGTTGTCCTTAAAATGACTAATTATTGTTATAACGATTATAAAGTAATAAAAAAGTAATAATTATAATATAAGTAGTAATACCATTAATAGTGGGTGGTGGGGGGAGGTGGGGGAAGTTGGGGGGAGGTGGGGGAGATAGGGGAGGTATAGGGAAGGTGGGGAGGAGGGGAAGGGGAGGGGGGTTATCAGCCATTTTATTATCCTGTACTTATTAATGATGCTGCTGGTGTAAGATTACTGGCCTTATCGTTATTGATGGTCCTCCACGCGACGCTACACAACCCCTTATTAAATCTCAATACTTCAACTGGTTAGTATTTTATAGTTTACGAGATCACTACTGCTACTTGGTTATTTCCGGTTAGTGTAACAACAGTGGTGGTGTGTTCCTCAACAGTAATGGTCTTTTGATTATTGTAGACTATTTTAATTGGAAGAAAAAATAATATATTTGTTTTTGTTTTAATTCTATTTACCACTAAAGCATCAGTTCAGTCCCCCCACACATATAGTCGGCAGAGGAATGTATCATTTTAATGTATAACAACAACGAAAAAAGTACTAGAATTTTTTTATTGTTAATCTTCAATGTATTTATCAAACCTTACAATACATACTTAACTTAAATTGAAAGTAAAATAATGTAAAGATGAAAACCTGTGATAATAATTTAACAATGAGGAAAAAGGAAGAAAATTAAAAGAAAATAAAGAACAGACAAACAGACCAAGAAAAGTCATTTATATAAACCAACCAATATTAAAACTCTCCTGGTAATGTATATGAAAAGTGTCTCATATTAGTCGACTATAACCCGTAACACATGGGGTGAAAGTCACTTAAAAACCCTGAAATAACAACATAGACAATTGAAGCATCTTAGACCCCCACCCCTTCCCGCACTACAAAAAAAAAACTGACAGGTTAATGTGTAATGTTATGTCGAGAGATGTTATTTATTATACCCCGGAGAGTAACTAGAAAAAATTCCCTACTAATAATAAGTTGCTGGATACCGTCATAAGAGGTTAAAAGGAAAGAAGGAATAGATCGCGTTATAATGTCAACTTTTCCAACGTGTCAACTTAAATATGTCAAGTACGCTGTGAAAACTTTCTTACGACGGGAGATCAAATGCTCTGTTTATCACACCAAACTCAACATAAGGAAATATAAATTAAATTTTTTTCATTCATATGGATTCTTGTAACATGAATGAAATAATAAAGTTACCAGATAATGACGAAAATAATGTCATATCAGAATGGGTTTTTTTTTCCTCGAGATGGTATCAATTTTGTCATTTATCACATCTTGTATTATTTCCAAAACATTGCTATTCCGGAAAATACACACAGGAGGTGAGTAAAACATATGTAGCATTGTCTTAAGGATGTCTCATGATGTGCAATTTCCTTCCCTGGTGCTGCCGCCTCGAGGTCACCACCACCGCCGCCCCAGACCTCCACACGCTAACGACCAGTGTTCCCACCTTTCTGTCCAATTACCTTTATTATATATGTAAAAAATAATAATATTCCCTTTTGTATATACATAACACAAGAATTAATGGTATTTAGTCTATAAATAATTGCCCAATTATATAAAACAATTAATATAATTTATGTGTATCTAAATTATAAAATTAACATATTCATTGATAATTAGAGTATAAATAGCCTATTTGATACTGTCATAATAATGAGTAATGATGACACGCTGCCATTATTCTGATCATAACGCAGGGGGTACCTCTCATCTAACGCGCCAGGTCTGAACTATTGACTAATGTTCACCACCAAAGTTTATTGACGTATACAAACAGTTTTTATATTATTCAGACGCGTCATATTGTTAATTCAGTCGGGTCATCCTGTGGTGATTACGTGGTTTTGGTCAGCCATTAGCGTGACATTAGGACCCACCGTATAAGGATTCACTCCGCGCTAAATTATATCAAACGTGTTGTCAAAAATGATCAAGACTAAATCACATTAATGATCAGTTACAAATTGGTCTTTATTTTCTTGGCTCATCTCTGTCATCAGTCTACGAGAAATCTGACTAATGAAACTTGTAGGTCATTACTTAACCACAAATACAAAATCAGATTAAGAAAATTAGAGTTAATGTCTTTCTTAATTCTTCTTTGTTTCCAGTCAAGAAAATAATTATCATGTTCTGTACAGGACTTTGAGGGTTTAAATCACCTTATTATATTTTAACAACATCCGTCTAATTATCGTACAAACATATTAATGCTTAATTTTGACATTTTAAACATGATTTGTAATAAACTCGTAAGATCATCTGAACGATATTTACTAATTCTGGTTTCTGACATTAACCAAAGGTAACTGACGAACCAAAAAAGAACGAGTAGTTGAAGAATTTTAACTACTGTAAACTCGCTAACTATCGTCAGGAAACACCCAAATAGACTTAACCACAGAAATAACTCAGAAATTATTACATACTTGAGTTTAACAGAAGAAAGAATAAAACGTGGTAATTCTTTTTCTTTTTATATATATTTTCCCTCAACAATTGTTTTGCTCATCAGTTGTTTCAAGTTATTAAGATTCTTACCTGTGTGTTATAGTGAGGTAACAGGTAAGGTAACAGGTAAGGTAACAGGTAAGGTAACACGTGAGGTAACAGAGGGGTGATTGTGGTGTAGAAAGGAGGGAGAGGAGGAAGAGGAAGAGGAGGGAGAGGAGGAGAAAGCGAGAAGCTCATTCCACAACAAACACAGAGCTAACGACACAACAAACACACACCTAATAATTTCCACAAGTACAGCGAAACAATTATATAACGTACTTCTCCCTTCCTATAATCCGTTAGATTGGGGGGTTCATATCTAACGGACCCTCAATATAGTGGACTTTCATATCTATGTAGTCCGTTAAAGAGAGGTTTTACTGTAGTTTAAACGTGTTGGATAAAGTAGTACCATGAACATTATTTATACAGGTGTTTTGGGACTACGCTGGCTGTACTCGGTAGACACTTCTCACTGTTCCTCTCTATCTTGTTGTGGTTATAAGGATCTGAACAGGTGGTTGGTGTTACCTGGCCCGTGTGTGTTCATCTAAGTTAATTTGGAGAGAAAACTGTTTTCTTAATTCATGGGAAATTTATTTTATTTTTATCTTTTCCTTCCTACTCACTTTACTATGGGTCATGTTCCTTGTCTTCCACTCGTATATTTTCTCTCTTTCTCTCTCTCTTCCACTTCCTCTGTTTTTCTCTCATTACCAAACAAAAACTCAACAGCAATATCGGTGTAAACATGTCAGGAAATTATTATACGCGCTTAACAAGGTAACAGAAAATAAACTTCCTCATCAAATTGACTTGTAATATTTACCTGACAAACTCACATACGGACCCGAAAAATAAGCTATCGAGGAAGTAAGAAATCTTTGCTTATATTTTTAATGCATAACTTGTTTATTGTTGACGTAGGGTAGGGGTAGGGCAAGTTAGGGTAGGGTAGGGTAGGGTAGGGTAGGGTAAGACAGGATAGAGTAGGGTAGGGTAAGACAGGATAGAGTAGGGTAGGGTCGGGTCGGGTCGGGTAGGGTAGGGTAGAACATAAGAACATAAGAAAGTGGGATACTGCAGGAGGCCGACTGGCCCATGCAGGGCAGATCCCTTTCACACCCATCCCAGCACTTCCATGTGCCTATCCAACTTCGTCTTGAAGCTCCCTAGGGTAGGGTCGGGTCGGGTAGGGTAGGGTAGGGTAGGGTAGGGTAGGGTAGGGTAGGGTAGGGAAGGGTAGGGTAGTTATCTCGCTATAATTACAGAGTATCTTGCTATCATACAAATACGGGATAAACTGTTTACCATAATAACGACACAAACATCATTAAATATTACGTTATGTCCATATTATCATCATTTAATAACACCTTGTACAGAACGACCAATCATAATACACACCGGACTCTCTTAATAGTTATATAATTCCTCACCATTCCCATATTAAAAATCTGTTCCGATGCTAATATCAATATTGTATATTAAAGAACTCTGACTCTTATCCCCTCTCGTGTTATGGTCGGTAAAACTACTACCAAACTCAAACTATAAACAGAGTAGTAAGATAATTCTTTTATGTTTTCATACCTGGAATACAATGGATAATTAATAATAAGGGTTATAATTATTTCCCCATTAGCAGTCACTGTGGGAAAAATTAACCCGACCTGAAAAATAATATGTTCCCATCGACTAAATTTCGTATCGATCTGTTAAGTCTAAAGTACTGGATAGAAACGACATCTCACAAGGATCTATAAGGTAAAGGAACACAATAATGAACTAACTAAAGGGAATTGAACTGTAAGAGTAGTGTTAAATACATTGAAAAAGCCTCAACACTATTCAATAAAAAATAATACTTTATAAACTTTATCGTAATATTTTTTCCATATTAAATTTATAATATCATATGGCTGACGAATTAAAATTATCCCCACAGTTAGTAACAAAATAATAATAATAATAATAATAATAATAATAATAATAATAATAATAATAATAATAATAATAATAATAATAATAATAATAATAATAATAATAATAAACCTCGCTAAATTTGATTAATAATGACCAAACAATAACAAAAGAGCAAATACATTATATTTTTATTTTCAAGAATCTTCCTCCTTCTATGACAAGTTAACAAAATTAACCACGTTTCACTGTAAGGGGTGACAACGGGCAAGAACTAGTACTGAAGAATGAATAACTTCCTTCGGGGTTAAAATGTCTTCGCTCTTATTTTCTGATGCACACAAATTCTTACCCAGAACACAACACAAATTCGATAACATCTCAGCTTTGGTTAACTTAGTGGATATAAAACACGCGTACAGTTGGGGGGGGGGGGTCAAAGGCTCGCTCGCTCCCTCCTAAACCGAAGCAGTATCGACCCCACATGAGATAACACAACACACTCGCACCAGATGACAACTAGGGGGGAAGTTCGGATACTCCTTCCCATGACTCCGTTTCACCACGAGGGGACAAACTTTTATCCACGACTGTACAAATGGAATAAATTAATATATAAACATTATCGTAGAATTTTATCTGGTTTCATCTTTGTTGTTTGTTCTCATGCAGTCAACAGAAGCCACCAAAATATCCGTAAACTGACAGACGAGAAACTGGAAGACAATAAAAAAAATAAAAATAAAAAGGTAAACTCTCTGGATCCTATAAATACCAAGATAAATATAAGTTGTATTCTAAAACGTATAACTTCCTTCTGTTGAGATAATAATATCGAGTGTTTTTAGAGGTATTAGATGAAAATAATCCTCTTCTTGTACTTGCCAAATTCGATAACAGTTTACATATCATCGGGACAAGCGCCTCTTTGAGCTAATTAAGATGATATTTAATTATTATCTAATAATACCTCCCAACAACAATCACAATACACAATCTTAAAGACAGTCAATCCGTGTTTATTTTTAGTCACAATCTTAAGACAATTTTACACTAACAATTTATTACCACCAATCTCAAAGTTACCGATAGTTAAGCCAACGTCACTCATATACTTGAGGCTATTACCACATATAAGATTGAATAAGTTAAAAGACAAGCAATAATTTTACCCATCGTTTACAGGGGAATAAACTATAATTGTCGGACCCTCAGCTGTTGTCTGGGGCGTCTCATACCCTCAGGGAGTCAGATGTTGGGCAATTATCATATAGATTATTAATTTGTTGATAAGAACCTTAATAATACTGCTCCTGGTGGTGGTGGCGGAGCTGTAAACCGGAATCTTAGGAGAGAGTGATGTGAAAATATGTGGAGTTTTATATATATTTTGGTTCGCCTTGACGACATAACTTCTAGGAAAATTGGCAATCAATCTCCAGTGTTAACTCTCTTGGTAATTTATTCCACGGCCACTTTATGCCTTAAATATCACCCTAGAACCATCAACCAATCACCCTAGTACAATTATATCACTCAAGAACCATCAACCAATCACCCTAGTACAATTATATCACCCTAGAACCATCAACCAATCTTATATCACCCTAGAAACATCAACCAGTCACCCTACGAAAATTGTATCACTCTAGGACCATCAACCAGTCACCCTAGGACCATCAACCAGTCACCCTAGGACCATCAACCAGTCACCTAGGACCATCAACCAGTCACCCTACGAAAATTGTATCACTCTAGGACCATCAACCAGTCACCCTAGGACCATCAACCAGTCACCCTAGGACCATCAACCAGTCACTCTAGGACCATCAACCAGTCACCCTAGAACAAATGAATGAACCTCGTCTCATCTCAACAATAAGTAGTCCCGCCCACCCTCTTCCATACAGCACCTTACCGCTTTGTTTCCTGCCCCCAGACCACCTAATGTACACCTTAACCTAACCACCTTCTCCTTACACCCCTTCATCAAATCAGCCTAGCTCCACCCTATACCCCCTCCCTAGGTTAGTCTAGCCCACCATCCCCCCTCCCACCTCACTCTAGCCCACCCTTCCCCGTCCCCACCTCAGTCTAGCCAACCTTAGCCCTCCCCACTTCAGTATAGCCCACACCAGCTCAGTCTAGCCCACCCTCCCCCATCCCCACCTCAGTCTAGCCCACACCATCCCCCTTCCGACGGTCGAGCAATATGAGACGCAATATATCACTGAGTTCCTCCCTCTTCAGTTCTGCCTCTAACGCTGCTCACTTGTTCTTACCTTTTGAGGCGACGATAATTGAGCCGCTGTAATCAATACGTTGGAGAGTGTTTGTGTAGCTGTTGTGTAGAGGACATGTGTGTGTGTGTGTGTGTGTGACGCATATTTATACACGCGTGCGGATATATACACACACGCCAACTGACAGACAAGACTTTTTAACAATTAGACACACACACACACACACACACACACACACACACACACACACACACACACACACACACACACACACACAGACCGATGTAGCAACAAGCATGAAACAAATAACTCCCAACCGAAGGCCCTAACAAGAAACCCTCATTATGACTTGGGAAGAAAATCTCCTCCACATTCCTACACAACTTGCTGTACTAATTAGTATGTAAAATATTCAGCGGTAGCAGAGCCTCGGTGAGACGGAAACTTGGGAGGTGGAGAATTGGCGGCGTTGGGGAGAGTGAGGAAGAGAGTGAGGGGGAAAGTGAGGGAGAGAGTGAGGGGGAGAGTGAGGGAGAGAGTGAGGGAGAAAGATACAGGAGGTGAGAGTAGGAATAAGAAAGTTGATTGTGAGTTTAATGTGACGTAGGATATTGGAGGTCACAGGGATCCCAGTCCTATAGAATCCTAAACTACTACAGAAAATCCTTATAGACTGAAACAAAATAGCATCACTACTGGAGTCCTTTAGGATTAATAAAGCCTTGTAGTATATAATGCTCGGTTAGCTTGTTGTTATAAAGTTGTTGTAGACATAAACGAATAAGACCTTGAAGAGCGTATACAAAGCTTTTCTTTATATCAACAACAAACCTTTACCCTTCAATGAGTTTTACTTCCTTCAGGATTTAAGTAGTAGAGTGAAGGATACTAGGGTGTGGGGGGGTTAAGGATACGAGGGTAAACAAGGGCTGTATAAAGAGGGTCGCGAGGGATCAGCCTAGACGCCCACAGAACAAGTGACGGGCGTGTAGAAGGAAAAGAAAGCGGAACAATTACTACTTCCTTGTCGGCATAGTGAGAGGGACTGGTGGCAGCAGTGTACGGTGAAGACTACAGAGAGAGAGAGAGAGAGAGAGAGAGAGAGAGAGAGAGAGAGAGAGAGAGAGAGAGAGAGAGAGAGAGAGAGAGAGAGAGAGAGAGAGAGAGAGAGAGATAACACTGGTCTCGTTGACTCACAGCAGCGATAACATATTGACTTTGACGGAGTGATAACAAAACTTATAAAATCTAAAGATGACAGAAACCTAAAGGTGGTGACAACAACATGAAGGTGGGAAAGAAAAACAAAAGACATTCTAAAGGTCTTACCATTATGTATTAACTCTGAGTTTCAACAACTAATGAACGATGTCTAAGCGCGTAGCATCGGTTAATACACTAGTTATCATTAAGGAAAATTAAGAGACACATTCTGGTTTGTGAAGTCGGTAACTCAAGTGGCACGTCAATTGAGAAACTATGAAGGAGGAGGAATAGAGGGAGGAAGAGAAGGAAGAAGTGGAGGAAGAAGAGAAAAAGAGAGGGAGGAAGAGGAGAAGGAAGAAGAGGAGAAGGAGGAAGAGGGGGAGAAGGAGGAAGAGGATGAGAACGAGGAAGAGGAGGAGAGTGAGGAGGAGAAGAGAGAGGAGGAAGAGGAGGAAGAGGAGACGGAGGAAGAGAAGGAGGAAGAAGAGGAGGAGAAAGAAAGGGAGAAAGAGGAGGAAGAGAAAGAAAGGGAGAAAGAGGAGGAGGAGGAAGAGAAGAGGGGGGAAATTATTGTTCTAAAACATAAAAAAAAAAAAGTTAACCAAATATTCTTTTCACCTGCACAGAAAAATAGACAACCTGCCTGTCACCCTCAGCCACCTCTGTCCCCTTTTCATGGACTTGTAAATAATGATGACGAACCACCTCTTTTACCACAACCACCAATTACAAGAGTTAAGTCATTTCACTCCCAACCAGAGAATAATTCACAGTCGGGGGGTGAAAAAAGTTCGCTCCCTCCTTAAATGAAACAGTATCGACCCCCTCAAACGAGATACACGATAGTTAAGGGTAAGTCAGTTCGGAGACTCATTCCTGTAACTCAAGTTTCACCACAATTCGATGGAACTTTTGTCCCCCTGACTGTACATAATCTATCAAAATAATGAGACCCGAAAAAGAGATATCAACGTTAAATATACCCTGTCATAACAAACACAAATGTGAAATGATAATACGACAACAAGAAGGGTGGGAAAAAAAAAATATTTACTTCCCTACTTCAGGACATTTTACACCACTATTGTTCCTGCCCCACCACCTACCCTCCCTAATACACCATCAAATTTAACCTACCATCAGACGGGAGGTGTGTAATTAAAGTCTTCCTTCAACCTGAAAAAAAAAACAAGTGACAAAACTGCGGTATAAACAAATGACCCTAATTAATAATAAAAAAAAAGTATATTTAAGTCAAAAGGTGAAGCAGAAGGCCATTATCGTTCATCATCTGGTAACTATCATAGCTGGAGTTTTGTGAAATGAAAGCTTGAAATTTTGACAAAGTTTCATCTATTTATTTCTCTTAGAAGAAATTAAGATATACAGGCAAATTTAATTCTATAAAAAAATGAAACATAAATCATCCCTAAATTCGCTGAGAAAATAATAATGAAATCAAATTGTTGTGGTAATTTTTTTATTTAGTGTTAATGTGACTCGGATATTTGGATTAATGTGACTCGGTTATTTGGATTAATGTGACTCGGTTATTTGGATTAATATGACGGATATCTAGATTTAGTCTCTCTTACTACGAGTATTAACAACAAATACTTTTGGGCGTAATATAGAGCTATAACTTCTGTTGATTCTAAATGACTGAAAAAACTGAGTGAGCGAAAAAAAATTACTGGCCACGATTCCATATTTTATTATTATTATTATTATTTTTTATTTGATGTGAATTTCCTTAACTATCTTTATTATTCTTTATTAAATTACATTACCTAAATTATTATAATACCTTCTCAACTGATTTCAAGGGTTACATTTTTCTTGGTAACAACGAAATCAAGTGATGAAAATAAAAGTAATAATTAAAGCATACTTACTGTCTACCACTTCCTTCACTTCACATGGTAATATATTATGACTAGACTAAACCACGCCAGCTCTCGCCTTGGTATTTTAAGTATGTCAATATGTTCTGCGAAAATGCTTAGTTCTGACAAAATCTCCTTAAGTATATTAAGATGAATTTTTGGCGCAGAATTCACAATCATTCGATAGCATTCGTTGGACTTTTGACTTTGGCTTCATCGTATATAAACGACATGATACGTCTACGGCTATAAATAAAAGACACTCTTTGATTAATATGAACTTAACTCAATTAATATGGTGACACGACGTCATTTGCCATCACAGCGGGTGTTCAACTGTCCGGCCATGCTGTCAACAGGCAACATTTTTCACCACCTTCAAATAAATCGATTTCGGCGATGACAAACTTTCCCACCAGTTCTCAGGGACCCCGTAAAGATTAGACAACCTACCTGATGAATAAATAATACCCCTAACGCTACCTGGGGGACGTAAGGTAAGGTGAGATGTGCCAAGGTAAGGTAAGGTTAATTTTAAGGCGAAATGAGCTGAGGTGCGTAATCTTCACGCGATCCCAACGTCAACACTGACTGTACACGAGACTTCACCAAGAGTTTTACATTGTGAATCTGACACCTTTTAAAATTAACTAACTCTAACTTACAGGATTTATGAGGAATATTACATAAACTATTATTAACATTGAGAATAATAACAAACAGTGGATATTTGAAGGTTAATTAAGACAGGATGAGAGTACAACAGGTCAGAACAGACAGACTCTCATAGATATAAATATCCCATAATGACACTAATTCATATTCCTCTCTCATTCATACTTGCTATTCTTATATTGTTTTGTTTCATAAATTATCATTAACATGTATAAATCTTTTTCACATTATGTATATTGCTATTAATTAATATCATTACTGGAGAGACAATAAACAATATTTTACTCTCGTTGACAGAAGAAAAATCATCATATTGAGAATTAAAAATAGTTGAAAACGATATAAAAATATTCCACTGATATTAGCAAATGGAGACACAGTATATAACATAATAAATATATTTCCTCTACAGCTGCAGGTCTTTCATCACTGTCCCCGAACTACTAACGATGATAATTAATAATAATGAGACAATTAAATGCAAAATAAAACACTGACTAGCTTATGGTTGGGGTGGGACCAGGTCACCCATATAAGGATAGGGGATAACTCTCCCTTCTAATAAGTTGAGGTTCCTCCCTACACCATGGGATAGGTAGGGTAGCGTCTCCTTTCTCATACCATGGGAGGGTAGGATCTCCTTTCTCACACTATGGGAGGGAAGGATCTCCTTTCTCACACCATGGGAGGGTAGGATCTCCTTTCTCACACCATGGGAGGGTAGGATCTCCTTTCTCACACTATGGGAGGGTAGGATCTTTTCTCTCACACCATGACAGGATAGGACAACACTTTGGAAGGGTAGGACGTCCTCCCTTACACTATGGGACAACAGGACGTATTCCCTCCCCCACACTATGGGCGGGTGAGGATCTCTTCCCTCCCACTGTGGGCGGGCGAGACCACCCACGCCACCCCCTGCATGTAAAAACCGTCCTTCTGGGTGTCGCCTTTCTGTCTTCGGCTCAGATGGGTAACGTGTGTCTTTCCTTCCCTCCATCCCCGTCACCTCCCTCTAGCTAGTTACTCAAGTGTCTCCTCCCTCCTCCTCCTCCTCCTCTATTCTTCTCCTCCCCCACTCACTAGATTCTCACCTTCACTCTCATTAACTTTCACTTCTTACTTCTCTCTCAGCCTCACTCTCCTTCAACTTCGTCTCTCCCTCGTCAAAAACTCATCTCCTTCCCCGTCCTCCTCCTCCTTCCCCGTCCCCCCACACAACCTTCTGATGTGATACAACTTCCTCTTACCCTCCTCCCCCTCTCACTCCTCGTCTAACCATCCTCCTCCTCCTCCTCCCCCGCCTCTTCTTCTCGAATAAACACATTAGCATCGTGTAAAAAACATTGTGGTGATGTGTGAGTTCCCCAGAGGATCTCATACGTGCCCCTCAAGTCCCTCTCTCTCTCTACCCGCGCTAAAGCCCCCTGAGTCCTGTAACGTATAGTCAGTCAGTCTGTCCTATAATGAATGATGCGGAGATCCTGAAATGTAGTGTTATCATTGGGACGTCATCTTGTGGGTTTCTTGTACCTTCTGTGGTGATTTGTTTAATTAAACCCCCAAACCCCAACTTGAAATTTCCCGCTGGTTGAATTGTTCTTATATTTGAAAGCTTTTTAATTATCCTACAGCCAAACAGTTGTCTAATTATTGATGCCTCACTTTGAATATTCTCCTGTTTTATCAAGTCAACGGTCCAACATTACTGTTTTATCAAGTCAACGGTCCAACATTACTGTTTTATCAAGTCAACGGTCCAACATTACTGTTTTATCAAGTCAACGGTCCAACATTACTGTTTTAACAAGTCAACGGTCCAACACTACTGTTTTATCAAGTCAACGGTCCAACACTACTGCTTTATCAAGTCAACGGTCCAACACTACTGTTTTATCAAGTCAAAGGTCCAACATTACTGTTTTATCAAGTCAACGGTCCAACACTACTGTTTTAACAAGTCAACGGTCCAACACTACTGTTTTATCAAGTCAACGGTCCAACACTACTGTTTTATCAAGTCAACGTTTGGAACCCTCAATTTAGCTAATCTCAAAAACCTTATTGTACAAGAAGACGTAAATAAAACACATTAACAAATAAAAATTACTTAAATATGCATTATGTGTCATGAATCATTTTCATCTAATCCTTAATTTAGTCTTCCATTATTAGGTCCACTTTCTTTAATATTCTAACTACATTTATTTCAGTGTTGTATATTCATTTATGTCAAGTAAATTATTCAAACTCTGTAATCTATATCAACATGTGGTTTAATAATAGGAAATTCTTTTAATGAGTTGAGGGATTAAATTTATTTTCACAGTACAAAATTTAATATTTCTGCTATTATTTTTATTCACCACTTTAGAAACATCTATTTTTTTTTAACATTTATATTGATTCGATTATTTTTTATTGTATTGTATAGAGAAATCAATCAACAAAGTCATGGATATTTTAGTGAATTTTGTAAATTGTTAGATAATATTTTATGAGTAATTTACATACCCCCAGTGACTATGATCTTCCCCAGCAGTTTATGTCAATGTGGGTTAAGTTGATACGAGCTTTAGTGTATATTATAGGTGGAAAGAATATATATTATGTGTAGTCTAGTGGTGCTAAGTGGCCATGTATATATGTGTTAGGTTAGGTTAGGTTAGGTTAGGTTAGGTTAGGTTAGGTTAGGTTAGGTTAGGTTAGGTTAGGTTAGGTTAGGTTTGGTGCGTGTGTTAGTATTATTTATTATCTGTAGAACACATAAGAACACATAAGAACATATAGGAACACATCTCTTAATCCAGGTTAATATCACGTCGTAGCAACAACAAAAACAAGAACAAATAGAACACAAACACTGAACAAACAAACAAACAAAGAACAAGAACAACACCCCGAGGAAAAAATTAAAACATCACAATTACATAAAAATAAATTCTCTAGGAAATAAACAACACCACTGATAACAACGGGGGAAAAAAGTCACAAGTCAGTGGAACAACACGGAACAAGGAACTGTGTAACACGTAGCAATGGTAAGTGTTTGTGTGCTTGACGATATGCATAACAAGCATTACTTTGAGTCATTAGGGGGAGCCGCCAGGAGTGTGTATGTGGGGGTGGAGGGGGTAGAGGGGTGGGGGGCGGGGGTGAGGGGCAGAGGTGGGATATGATGTTGTGAGACGAGAGGGAGGAGGGTGAGGAAGAAGGAGGGGGGGGGGTGAGAGGGAGGTAACAGAACCAATACTAGGCAAGCAGCACGCACTCTAATTTCACGCTATTTTGACATATATACTCTTCTCTCAGCATTTTTACCTTCCCTCGTCTCCTTGTTCCCTCCCTCTCTTTCTACTTCCCTCCATCCCTCCCCCCTTCTTCCTCACCTGGTACCTCCCCTCTCTTCCTCCCTCACTTCCTTCCTACTTCCCTCCTTCGCCCCCTCACTACTTCCTTCCCTCCTTCCTGATCAGTATGTCAACTTGATCCTGTAAGCTAGCAGTTCTTCGAGGTTAGTAAATTTTAAATAGTTATTAGTCCTAAAATACTAGTAGCTAATAGCCTTTCTAGCCCTGGATCCGGTCAACCTACTTTTGGGTGGATATGGGGTGGGGTGAGTGGATGGGGTGGGGTGAGTGGATGGGGTGGGGTGGATCGATAGTGGGGGGCTGTGAGGTGACGGTCACTGTCATGGTCACTGTCATGGTCACTGTCTTGGTCACTGTCACGGTCACTGTCACAACACTCACCATCAAGGACAGCGGGTGTTAGCTGACTTGCAACCAACACCTGGAGTACAGAGGGTGTTTTGACCAGGTGTGTAGACCAGGTGTGTTGATAAGGTGTATTGAACAAATGTGTAGACCAAATGTGATGACCAGGTGTGTAAACCAGGTGCGTTGACCACTGACATGATCTTTGCTGCCCGCAAGATACAGGAAAAGTGCAGAGAACAGCGTCGTGACCTGTACATGGCCTTCATCGACCTAACCAAGGCCTTCAACTCGGTCAACCAGTGACCACGAGGGCCCATGACGGATCACGCCACGACCTTGTTACCTCGCCTGTATGTTGATAACGGCTGAAACATTGTTATATTACACACACACACACACACACACACACCAAAAACTACTCAGAGAAGCGCGCCATCTCTTGGTAAACAGAACAACTTGTTCAGACACAAAATTTGAGAAAATCAGTGTCCATATATTACACGAGGCCAGTAACCACGACTATACCTCGACATCCACGACCACCACGACCCTCAACCAAACCCACCACCACAATCACCATCCCCGCACAATAACATACAATTCTAAATAGTTGTTTCATCTATACTCAACACCACCAAGCTGCTATAACCACTTATCACCTACCAGCACGTCTACCACCACAACAACCACTCACTCACCACAATCTGCCACCACCACCACTACCACCACCACAATCTGCCACCAGGACTACCATCACATCTGCACGGCTTGTAACGTTGACAGGCGGGGAAATGGGAGGGTAGGGCGTACTGTTACACGTGGTGGTGGTGGTAGTGGTGGTGAGTGGTAGTGGTGAGTAGTGGTAGTAGTGATAGTGATGGAAGTGGTGGTGGTGATGATAATGGTAGCATTCGTGGTACTGGTAATTGTAGTTGTAGTGGTAGTGGTGGAAGAGGAGGCGCCAGTGGGTGTTAGAGCGAGAAGCGGAGGCAAGGTAGGTGATGAGCTTCTAGTGGGGGGGGGGGTAGTGTTTTAGGAGACAGACAGACAGACAGACAGACAGACAGACAGATAGACAGACAAATAGATAGACAGACAGATAGACAGAGAGAGAGAGAGAGACAGAGAGGTACAGAGAGAGAGAGGGAGGAGGAGGGGGAGAGAGAGAGGAAGGGGAAGCGAGTCGTGTTGTGAAAATGATTTACAACTCGTCTTAGCTTTTGTCTATTGGTGACGACCGTGGAGTCTCCGTCTTTATGTCCCCGTCAACTAGATCATAGGAACCTGATTTAAGGGGAGAGGCTTGACGGGGGAAGGAGGAGTAGGAGGATTTGGTTGACTAGTAAGAGAGGGAGGATGTGGTTGACAAGGAGGAGGAGGAAGAGGGTGATAAGGAGGGAGGGTGTGGCTGGTAGAGGAGGAAGAAGAGGAGAGAGGGTGTGGTTAACAGAGAAGACTGGATATCAATAACAATACTAAGTTGATTTATGAGCACCACAATATCAAACTATATACTAATGTACTACACCATAACACACACACACACACACACACACACACACACACACACGAGCCAGTTGTTGATGCCTGTATGTTATTCCGGCCTGGAGTAACTGCGTCGCCTGCTGCTACTTTGATTTACCGTGGGGTCGTGTGTCTCCGCCACCATTTGATAAGAGTGATGACGACTTCTCAGAACCAATCTACTCACGTCATCACACACACACACACACACACACACACACACACACACACACACACACACACACACACGTCTTTAAGGAAGTTGAGTGAGGGAGTTTGTTGACTCACTGCAGAAGGCGTTGTTAGTTTGGCTAGCTGTTAGGATAAAAGAAGCTAAAAAGGTGTGTTTTGTAGAGTCAGAAATTAGAAGTTTGTTAGTAATCTTAGTTTTACAGGTCACTGGGGTTAAATAATCGTCCTCCTCAAAGAGATAAATCATCGTCCTCAAAGGGTTAAATCATCGTCCTCAAAGGGTTAAATCATCGTCCTCAAAGGGTTAAACCATCGTCCTCAAAGGGTTAAACCATCGTCCTCAAAGGGTTAAACCATCGTCCTCAAAGGGTTAAAACTATGATATCAATAAAATAAGAAATTCAATAACATTAAAAATTTAAATACATAAATCATTAGTTTAAAAATCACATATGTGGTTAATTACTTCTAGTGTAGTTTTAAAATATTTTCCCATTACCAGAGATAACTAGTGTGTATGTTCCGTGAGGCTGTACTGTACACGACTTGAGACCTACAGTGTTGCTACATATGGCAATAAAGAGTTTAAGGAAAATCAATTAACTATGATAGGAATTTGACGACTTAATACATCTTTGCAGAGACGTGAGAAAGTTAACACTATGTCGAACTGTTGTACCAAACCAAAATACTGTATATCGAGACGGCAACTTATACTGATAGCAACTTATACTGACACCAACTTATACTGACACCAACTTATACTGACACCAATTTATACTGACCCCAATTTATACTGACACCAACTTATACTGACACCAACTTATACTGACACCAACTTATACTGACACCAACTTATACTGACACCAACTTATACTGACACCAACTTATACTGACACCAACTTATACTGACACCAACTTATACTGACACCAACTCTTATACTGACACCAACTTATACTGACACCAACTTATACTGACACCAACTTATACTGGACAATTCAACTTATACTGACACCAACTTATACTCGACACCAACTTATACTGACACCAACTTATACTGACACCAACTTATACTGACACCAACTTATACTGACACCAACTTATACTGACACCAACTTATATCGGCAAAAAGTAATAAGACAAATACTTATAACAAAACGATTATTTACACCAAGACAATTTATATGAAGACAATTTATACCATAACAACAAACAAACAAACAAACATAATAAGGACAAACATTATAAGGACAAACATTATAAGGACAAACATAAGGACAAACATAATAAGGACAAACATAAGGACAAACATAATAAGGACAAACATAAGGACAAACATAATAAGGACAAACATAAGGACAAACATAATAAGGACAAACATAAGGACAAACATAATAAGGACAAACATAAGGACAAACATAATAAGGACAAACATAAGGACACACATAAGGACAAACATAAGGACAAACATAATAAGGACAAACATAATAAGAACAAACAAATAAAGACAACAAAATATACATACGGACAAGCAGCGTAAGTTTATTAAAGCTTAAAACTTCGCCAAACTCTCTAACGATGTCTGAGAATGTGTGTGTGTGTGTGTGTGTGAAGTGATGCATATGTGTGTCTGTGTGTTAAGTGGAATGTGTGTGTGTGTGTGTATACGAGTGTGTGTGCGCATGTGTGTATATACCAGTACATTCTGACACACGCACACACACACTGACAATATGATCCCATAACAATTCACAGATTAAATGGCCTACAACGGAAATGTTTCGGGCGAGTTCGACATGGAGCATTTAACATGCATGAGAAGAGAGGGTGGGGAGGGGGAGGAAGAAGGGGGGGAGGAAATGTAAGGAAGAAAAAGAAGAGGGAGTTACGGAGAGAAAAGAGGGAGGGAGGGGGGGGTTAGGAAGAAGGAATGAAGAGAATAGAAGAGAAGAGTATAGGAGAGAAGAGTATAGGAAGATGAGAGAGGGTAAAGGGACAGGGGTGGGCAGGGCGACGGAGAGAGAGAGAGAGAGAGAGAGAGAGGTGAGATGGTGTCACCCCAAAGAACCACTAAGTTAGAGGTGTCAAGGTCTTTATATAGAGGCCACCGTGAACACCTCGCCATTTTATCTCCTGCGTCGTTGGGACTTTGAGACAGATGGGGAGGGTGGTTGGGAGGGTGGAGGGTGGTTGTTGAGGTGGAGGGGTGGTTGTGAGGGTGGGGGTGGTTGAGGGAGGTGGGGGGTGGTTGTGAGTGGAGGGTGGATTGGAGGTGGAGGGTGGTTAGGAGGTGGAGGTGGTTGGGAGGGTGGAGGTGGTTGTTGAGGTAGAGGGTGGTTGTGAGGGTGGAGGGTGGTTAGGAGGTGGAGGGTGGTTGTGAGGTGGAGGGTGGTTGTGAGGAGTGGGGGTGGTTGGGAGGGTAGAGGTGGTTGGGGGTGGAGGTGGTTGGGAGGGTGGAGGGTGGTTAGGAGGGTGGAGGGTGGTTGTTGGGGTGGAGGGTGGTTGTGAGGGTGGAGGGTGGTTGGGAGGTGGAGGGTGGTTGTGAGGTGGGGGGTGGTTGTGGGGTGGAGGGGTGGTTGGAGGGTGGAGGGGTGGTTGGGAGGTGGAGGGGTGGTTGTGAGGTGGAGGGGTGGTTGGGAGGTAGAGGTGGTTGGAGGTGGGGTGGTTGGGAGGGTGGGGGGGTGGTTGGGAGGGTAGAAGGTGGTTGGGAGGGTGGAGGGTGGTTAGGAGGGTGGGGTGGTTGTGAGGGGAGTGATACGGAGAGAGGGAGAGAAAATAGGGTGGGGAAAGATGAGAACTGGAGAGAGAGAGAGAGAGAGACAGGACTGACGACCAACACGTAAACATCATCAGCAAAAACACAAAAAACACACACACACACACTTCGTTTTCTTTAGCATGTGGGCGAAAAGAGGATCTGCCCCCTGAGAAAAAAAAAATCTTACGACACATTACCGATATCAACTAACAATTAATACAGTTAATTAGCATCACCTTACGACACTCCAGATTATTTTACCTGATGATTAAACACCTTAACACCAACTGGGGGGGGGGGGCAGTGATGTACTATGTTATGTACTAAGAAAAGTCCAAGTTAAATGAGGTTAGGTAAGATTAAGGGGATTAGTCTTCAGGTGAAATAAGCTGGTGGTGTTTAATCTTCAGTTGAAATAAGCTGGGGTGTCTAATCTTCACATGATCCGTCAATTACCCCCCCCTCCTACTTATAAGACCACAAAACACGGTAAGAACTTCATTACGACCAACACAGGTAATCAGATCACAGGTAACCCACGGTAAGTGTATAATTTAATGCAAATGAGAAACAGACAATATCCAATCACCCTCTACAGTAAAAGAGAGATGTACTTCACGACCTGACAGTACAACACTAAACACCACTAATAGCTACCATCAAAACCTGCTTCTTTTCGATCTCACGAGACGTTGATACCTAGTGAGAGACGCTAGTGAAGACGGAGGTCAATTATCTTGTAATGGAAATATGACGTATGTTGCAGAGCCGCCGTGTGTGTTGAACAGCTCTGAGACTCGTATGTTGCAGAGCCGCCGTGTGTGTTGAACAGCTCTGGGACTCGTATGTTGCAGAGCCGCCGTGTGTGTTGAACAGCTCTGAGACTCGTATGGTGCAGAGCCGCCGTGTGTGTTAAAGCTCTGAAGACTCGTATGTTGCAGAATACGCCGTGTGTGTTAGCAAGGTGCGCTCCTGGGACTCGTATGTTACAAAGCCATTAGTATTGGGAACAGCTCTGAGACTCGTATGTTGCAGAGCCGCCGTGTGTGTTGAACAGCTCTGAGACTCGTATGTTGCAGAGCCGCCGTGTGTGTTGAACAGCTCTGAGTGTGTAATACTGTAATACAATGCATGTGTTCTGTGGCGGTTGAACTGTGGTAGTGGTGGTGTTAACGGTGGTAGTGATGATGGTAAAAAGGTTGGCAGTGGTGGAGGAGGAATCTAGCTTGTGATGGTGGAGGAGAAAGAAGAGGAGGAAGAAGAAGGAGGAGTTTAGCCTGTAGAGGAGGAGGAAGAGGGAGAAAGAGTCTAGCTTGTGAAGGAGGAGGGGGAGGAGAAAAATATCTAGCCTGTGGTCACTCTGCTGTGCTAGATAATAATGATAGTGAGGCTTTCTAACAGAGTCATGATTGGAAAGGAACACCACCAATTACCCCCACAGAGCCACTGGACCCATCACGAGCTGTAGTATTACCAGGGACCGTGTGAGGGGTCTTGTAGCTACCTGGGAGTTTCCTAAATAACAAAAACCTCAAAATAAACAATGCCACATGAATTTCATCTACTACTACTACTACTGCTACTACTGTACTACTACTACTACTACAGATGAAGAAGGGCTGTCGAGAGTGCTGCTGAACTCACTACCAACAAAATTCGCTAAATAATGACCCACGTAGTACACCACCACAGTCTATTGAGGTCAAGCACACGTAAGTATTGGCGAAGTTTGTTTGGGTAGCAGCAACTTATATAAAACCTCTGATGGCGAAGGTAAATTGTTCTGATAGTGGCACTTGCTTCTTATTGTTACTGCTGATGGTGTCATAGCATCATTCATGGTAAAGGTATAGTGATTATGGTATTTTCTAAGTCATGGTAGTATTGACGGTATCGGTACTACAGCGTTTATGGTAATGTTAACAGGCATAAAACTCATGGTACTAACACACACTCATGGTGGTACCGGAGCTGTCATCTAGCTGTACCAATCAATACCACGTTGTAGGTCGTGCAGCAATCTTGGCAATTTTCATTTTTAATTGGCTGGTCGGTAAAAATACATTGGTTACAGCTGTGGGCGGTACAGTGTTGATTACAGTGTCTCTCCTGCACTGCGAGGCCAGAGTGTGAAGGATTTTATTGATACCGATTCGTTAATTTCTTTCTTGATGAGTTACAGCGTACACGAAATACGTAACAATAACAACAATCACCATCAACAACAATAACAACAACAGCAATAATAAGATTAATAACACCAATAATAATAATAATAATAATAATAATAATAATAATAATAATAATAATAATAATAATAATAATAATAATAATTGTATAACTGAATAATGATTATAACAAATACTCAACATAATCATTATATATCATCATCATCGCCATCATCATTACCATCAACACCACCACCACTACCATCACCACCACAGGCACCACCACTACCACCATCACCACCACCACTACCACCACCACCACCACCACCACCACCACTACCACCACTACCATCACCACCACCACCATCATCACCACCACCACACCACCACCACCAGCAACTCTAAACAGTCATTATACAAAAATAAAGCGTTAACAGGACACCTCGGGAACGGCTTCATACCTCCAGCGAAACTTTCACCTAATGATGGGTACAACCACTATCTTCACGGCTCCCTAACTACCAAATTAGTTCATTTGAGGTCCAAAAAGTCAGATTAATTGGATTCCCGTAACTCAATCGTATCCTGAGTTATTAGAGTCGTGTCGGATGAACAGTGGTAGGGGTGATGGAGGTGGGGAAGGTATGTGGTGATGCTGATGGGGGTGATGGTGAGGTCAGTGAAATGTGTTGAGTGATGCTGATATAGAGTTGATGGTGGTGGTGAGGAGGGGGTTGTGTTGGTGATGCTGATGGGGGTGATGGTGGTGGTGAGGAGGGTTGTGTTGGTGATGCTGATAGGGGTGATGGTGGTGGTGAGGGGGGATGTGATGGTGTTGGGAAGTGATGGTTGTGTTGGGGTGGAGGTGTTGTGTGGGGTGGAGATGGTGTAGGAGGGGGGTTGTGATGTTGAGGGTTGGTGAAGTTGGTGGTTGTGGGGGAGGGTTGGAAGAATTGGGGAACAGGAGGAGGAGGAGGACGGTGAGAGGATGTTGCAGCTGCTAGGGGAGAGAGAGAGAGAGAGAGATCTCAAGTTCCAATCTGGACTCTGACCGTGTTCTCCTTCTCACACTCACCTGGTCGACCTCTGTATCGTAATTTAGAGCGTAACTCATGTGGGTATCGCTGGCACCGTAGAGAGAGAGGAGGGGGGCGAAGGAAGGGAGGGGAAAGGAAGGAAGGGTGACGGAGGTGAAAGGTAAGAATGGGAGGGAAGGAAGAAGGAAGAGTGGGATGAAAAGAGAAGGAAAGGAAGGAAGGAGAGGAAGAGAGAAGAGGAAGAGAGAGAGAGAAAACATGAAGGAGGGAGGAGTGATGAAGATGAAATTAGTAAAGAATAAAGAGGGAAGGGAAGGAAGGAAGGATTCCAAGAGAAGGAGAGTTCTCAGACGTGGGAGGGTAGGAAAAAATGTTAGAAAGGAGGGAGTGGTATAGATCGAGAAAGGGGAAGAGGAAGAAGAGGGAGAAGAGGGAGAAGAGGAGGAAGAGGTGACACTGTGGGAGTAGAAAGAGAAGGAAGGGAGTGGAGGAGTGTTGGTGAGGGAGGGAGTGGAGGAGGCAGGAGGGGAGGGAGGGAGGAGGCTGGAGGGGAGGGAGGGAGGAGGGGAGGGAGGGAGAGGGGAGGAGGGGAGGGGAGGAGGTAGGGGAGGGAGGGAGAGGAGGAGAGGAGGGAGGGAGGAGAGGAGGACAGGAGGGGGAGGGAGGAGTGTTGAAGGAGGAGGGGAGGAGGTTGGTGAGGGGAGGGAGGGGAGGAGGGCAGGAGGGAGGGAGGGAGGAGGAGCAGGAGGGAGGGAGGAGGAGTGTTGGTAGGGGAGGGAGGGAGAAATGTTGGGTGGGGGAGGGAGGGAGGAGGCAGGGAGGGAGGAGGAGTGTTGGGGAGGGGAGGGAGTGGAGGAGTGTTGGTAGGGGAGGGAGTGGAGGAGTGTTGGTGAAAGAGGGAGGGGAGGAGTGTTGGTGAAGGAGGGAGGGAGTGTGTTGGTGCGTCTCATCTCCAAGAACCAAACGAATTAAATTTTCTTCTAAACTACCTGAGTCTTACCTTTATTTTACCAATCCATCATCTATCCACCTGTACCTAACCTCTCAATCTACCTACCTATCCACCTATTCATTACCTCTATTCATCTACAGTTTCAACAATTCCTAAGCACTTCCCTTCTCCCGCAGGTGTGAGTTCGTGGCAAACACTGGCACTGGTTTACCAATTATCGAAACGTCACACGTCAGGAACCGTCAGCAGTCGAAGCACAAAAAAATATACAGTAATACTTCACACTCACTCTGAAATGCCGGAGGGGGGAGAGAGGGGAGGAGGGGGGAGAGGGGGGAAGGTTCATTAACACTTCAAAGTAACAAACACTAGAGAGAGAGGGAGACGGGGGTCGTGGGTCGTTAATGTAATAGATCAAAAGAAAACGATATTTCTTTTTTACTAAACCAGACTTTCAAAACAAAATGATCACCAAATAATCCTTAAAAAAAAAATAAAAAAAATTGGTCCATGGAAACCTAACCTAACCTAACCTAACCTAACCTAACCTAACCTAACCAAAGCTATCCTAACCTAACCTAACGTAACGTAACGTAACGTAACCTAACCTAAACCAGACTTTCAAAACAAAATGATCACCAAATAATCCTTAAAAAAAAATAAAAAAAATTGGTCCATGGAAACCTAACCTAACCAAGGCTAACCTAACCTAACCTAACCTA
Organism: Homarus americanus; assembly: GCF_018991925.1. NCBI lineage: Eukaryota > Metazoa > Arthropoda > Malacostraca > Decapoda > Nephropidae > Homarus > Homarus americanus. The sequence continues at coordinate 467,452 of NW_024712276.1, read as the reverse complement.
ACCTAACCTAACCTAACCTAACCTAACCTAACAGAAAATTTTTTTTTATGTCTTTGAATAAATTAACGGTTTTATGTTAAAGGGAATAGTACTGTATTTACTAGAGTGCCGTTCAAGATAAAAAGATGTCTACTAAATGCTAGGGTTATGTAGAGCAATATTAAGGCTATCACGTGGGCCATTGAACTCCAAGAAAGAAAACCCAAACTTTATGAACTTTAAAAGAAAATTGGTATATGAAGATAACTTTATAATGGGTGTAGAGTACGTCTGGCAGCGTCACGGGGTGGGGGTGAGTGAAGCAGGTGAGACAAGCAGTTAAACTGGCGAAAAGCGACCTTACAGCTCATTTTCATCCATTATCACTACAGTACTATGAGTTTCCTATTTTTCTACAAACCGTACACAAGGAAACGTCAGTCAAGGAGAAATTGAGCCAGTCGCTAACAACAGCTTTCGTTGTAAGATTTATCGAGTCCCCATAACAAGTAGACGCCATTTAAGTCGAACACTCAATATGTCCTCGAACTCTTACAATCTCCCGGTTAAAAGAATTAATATTGTCATGCCATGTTATCACCAATTGTAATCTGGTGAGGAACTTGTTGTATCAGAGTATCTTGGTAAACATTAAAAACAAGAGAAGCACTTAAGTTATTACCTCCCAGACCTTTGTTTATGGAACATTTATTACGCTGAAGTACTTGTATATAGCTAACAGTTCTATTGTCGGAACTGCGAAAAAACGAATTTTAATTGAGGAGGTAGAGGTTTGGGCCATGGCCTCGGCACCTTCGGCGCTACGGTGAATTAACAAACACCATCAATGAAATATATCTGATATAGACGGGGATGAAACAGTGGATTCAAACATTGTCCCGTAATAATTTTCCCCAATTCGCCTAGGTACCAACAGCAAGGAGGCCATGACCTATCTCTCTGGCTGGTGGTATAATGCTGTGATCTTCATAAGTACGTTTATAGGATAAGCCAGGTCCTCTCGACTCAAAAGATCTCAACAAACAGTGCTTCCAGTCTGATAATATTGATTTTCATATAATTTCCTTCCACGAGTTGTGAATACGTTTACAATAATGTATTACGACACGTATACGATATTAATAATTACACTAGTTACCAGTAATTAAAATTAATGAGATACAATTTTCCCTATATGAATATAACCGCCATTATGAAACTTTGTACTTACCAGATTGACGACTGACCAGCTGCTCCGCCCCAATGAAGGCTCACCCGTCAACAGTGTAGAAAATCCACTTTATGTTGACATGTACAGCTAAAGTTTTTATATATATCTCCTTGCCAATACGTCTTTTAACACCCAGGTAACTAGTTATTTACAGAAGACAACAAACAGCGAGTTCACTTTAACACTATCACAAATAAACGAGAAAAAAAGAATGTGTTGGCCGCCACACAACACCTCGTCAAGGCTCACCCGGAATGAATCTTGAACACTTCTTTCATGTCCGCCGGAGTACAGACGACGCTGGCGACATCTACTGTATGTAAACAAACACCTTATGGTACTTTACATGTGTGTTCGAGAATGTTGAATGTTTTAATAGAATAAAATAGAGTATACTTGAACGTTGATATAATTTATAAGATACTAATGGTAAATAGATGATGATCACTCTCTTATTGTATAAAGGCCACTTGAACAGTCTCACCCAAAAATTCGTTCTCTCCCAGCCAGCTATTGCTGCATTGCCTGCTTCAGATGTTTGAAACTGTCTCAGTACCAACCAGAACATGAAACCGATACGAATGAATCTAAGGGTTCGAAGAAACAGACTCAAGTTCATACCTCTGAAGCAGGCAGTGCAGGCTGGGAGAGTTAACGAAGGGTGAGACCGCACACTACACCACCAATTCCCACGAGTCAATATGAATGAGAACTAACTAGTATGGTATATTTCCTGCTGCCCAAAAGACAGATTTTTTTATTATTATTACAACACGACAAAATGTTCTCCACTGGGCACATAAATTTAAAGAACAATAACAAGTAAATGATCCCGTGTTACACCTACACCATCATACTTCTTAATTTACATACTTTACTGGTGTCAAATTTTCATGCCTTGGTATCAATACTGCGTTATAGCTTAGAGCATCTGCTGTCATTTCAATCGGAAAGAATAAAGCAATTGATACAGTTTACAAGTAACATAAGTTTTGCAAATGATTAAACACGTTCACAGATATGTAAAACAAGTGCACACACACACACACACACACACACACGGGTAAAAACCTTTCGTTCATACAAACACACAAACCTTTAAAACCCACAACACAATTACTTATCAAAATATCCCTGAACCCGAGAGCCGGACTTGTCATTTTACAGTTCTCAGTTTCCTCAAATGATTTTAACTTCAAAAAACATAATTATCATTTTGGTCACCATGTTCGCACGTGGTATAACTTAAGTAAGCTAAAGTAATATGAGTAGTTAACGTTTAATAGCTTCATTTAAGGGTAATACTTAACGTGTGAACTTATAAGAACCCAGACTTAGTAGCCCTGCAGTTAGCCATCGTCAATCAACACTCAAGTCATCATCAGTGTTAGTGGGTGAGTGTGTGGTGGTCGCCCTTCCTACACCTACACGCCCCCCTCCCCCCTCCCAACCCACCTCCAGTGTGGCGTTAGGGGAGGGAGGGACTGTTAAGTAATTCGGAAGTTGTTGTTGGTTAATAAAAAGTGACATAATTATTCTTGATCATATGAGTTGGTCCGTCTTTGTTTCTTATTTAGTTTGTTTATAGTTTGTGAACAAATGAGCATCTGAGACGATATAAACAGAGATCTGAAGAAAAAAAATTACTCTACAATACTCCTATAAATAATGTTTATTTACAATAGATGAATAAATTTTCAGTTGATCTGCTATAAGTTACGTATAATTATCTTTAGAAATTCGTAAACATTTGAAACACTACATATTCAGTTTAGCCTTTAAAGAGGGTTCTAACTAATTGCAAATTTAATGGTTAATCTATAAACAAAATCTCAAATAATGGTAATACGAGATATCTAATAAATCCCAGACTAAAATAATTGTTCACGAAGGTTTATTAAAGCGAAACAATATACACGACAATGAAAACCTTTAACAATGAGGTAACGTGGGACTAGGGTTGGATATTATTGTGTACAGTAAGAACATATTCACTTGACTTGGATAATGTGGGACTAGGAACACTCTACATTTGACACTCTACGTTTAGTTCTGTCATTATATCTCTAATGGGGTAAATGACTGCTTAGTTAAGATTTCTCCTTCATATTACATAATTCTGTAAGTTGAATATGTATACCAACACAAATCCTCTTAAGTTCTCTCTTAGTCTCGTTACGTGTTTTAAGTCATGGTAGTTGTTGAAGCGTATAGGAATAATAACAATAACGCGACAACGACAATATCAACACGATGTCTAGTTATAGCCAATATTATTCCAGAGATTTAGAAATTATTTGACAGTCAATAAAGGAGAATAGATACGAGGAAAACCGGGACATTTAACAGTTAACATATAAAACATATTCTTGTAAATTTAGATATACAGTATAAAAAAGGTAAATGAATTAGAGTCAAGTCTTACTACTCACTTGTTTGTAAGATAACTCGACAAATGGGTTGCCAGTGTATGAGTATTTTTAATCCACGGGAATATAATAATGATTGTTTGTATATATTGTAAGTTTTCAGCTACACTCACTGTTACTACAGATGACGGTGATTCACTCCACACCTGTTTCCTATTGAGTTCTGGTAACATATTTAGGGCAATCTTCTACAAAGTTATCAAAAGTGGATTCCTTAGACCTAGACGCTAGTTAAGGGCAGTGCAGATGCAGCACACTGTAGATTTTTGGTACACAAGGAAACAGAGTGGCCGGCTCTTCCTAGCTGTAAGGTTTGGTACCCATTCGGGTAGACTGAGGGTGCCCCGGGTGGAAAACCAGTTACCCTTAAGGAAGGAAGAGTGTTGTATCCACTCAACCACCGCATCTCATACTTCTTCATGTAGATAATAGAACCTACACTATTAATTATATTTCTATTGTTTACATTCATTACATCCCACCAAACAGTGGTAGGGTGGTTAACCTTTGGGCAAAATAAGCTTGGGGGGAGGGGGGGGGACAGGGGGAGAATCTTCAGGTGATCAGAGTTAAATCAATGCTTCAATAACCTTCCATACAGAAGAGGTAAACTAAGGTAAACCATGTCATAAACTTCCCGATCTTAAGTCTTGCGCTTGTGTTAATGTCACAGAGTTCTTATTTTAATACAATTTCTTACTTTAAATTTTGAAAACGTGTTATAGAGTTCATTTAAAACTGGAAATACGAATAAAATAATTCTAAAATTTACTACGGGTAAATTATCTCAGTTAAAAAGAACATCTGAATGAAAACTACCTTAGAGTCATGAGTCAATGGTACACGCATTGTAATGGTTTGATGGATGCAATAGCAAGTTAGAGCACTTAAGAGCTTGACTGTTTTTCCTTCATTATTAATAATTGTCGATTCTGATAAACTACGACTTGTTCTCTGTGTTAATTAGTCCTGGCTAATGAAGGATGTAATCTACCTTACCTGTGCAATCCTCATTAACGTAACGGTACAATTATTCACCTGAGCTTCCTTTAAAAAAAATAAAAAAAAATGATATAATAATGCGTAAATTATTTTCTCTCGCTATGATGGAATATATATGACAATTAACAAGCCTGAAACATGAAGTTGTGAAAATACGTTTTAAAAGCCATTACTTTATGCATCTGTAATTTTCCATCTGTGAAATATATTGCCAACTAACTTCTCTCAATTATACAGTCATATACATTTCACGAGTGCAATGGAATATCTAAAGTGATAAACAGCATGAGACTCCCCATGCAACAAGGTTCTGCTCACAGGTACAATACGTAAACCTATCTCATATTCATCAATAACAATTACATAGGAGTAATATAGCTTCAAACAATTTCTATTCTCATTATTATAACAGCGTGAATTATAGGTAGGAAATAAAGATAGTTGAGTTAGGGGTTAATGCCTCCCTTATATCTTCAGTTCACCCTTTATCAATAACTACAACTTCGATTCCTGTGAAAAATTAAATGACTTACCGAATACATTATAAGATAAACAACACAGAGGCTGGAAAGACATGAGTTGTTTTCTCAGTTCGCCCCCAGACGCCGAGATAATGCAGTGGAAAAAAAACCGAATTTGATTGCTAACGTTAAGGTCTATATGCAGATATAAGCGCTGACGTAGACTCAAAAATCGACGTAAATACGAACGTTGACACAGAGATGATATGAAAATAGACCTAAAATCAACTCATCATATAAGAATTTAATTACATATAAAAACAACAGAAAATATATACCATTTTTATATTAATAGGTAATTATAAAGGTAAAACTCATTAAAAAAAATGGAATGAAAAAAATCGTAATTCTAGACACAAATAAAAACAAAATATCGAATAGGTTTGAGAAAGTCGAGGGAGATCTGTAAGTCAAAAAGATGAACATTAGTAGCAACATCAATAAGCGACGGGCTCCCCTTAAACATTTCGTCTTGCGCGGAACACCCTGCAGTGGGGGTTAACGCGAGGTCTTTAGCGGATGGAAATGTTTAAATTATATCCAACCCCCACCACCCCACACCCTCCCCCATACCCTCCCCCCACCCGAGCCATTATAGGGACTGTGGGTAATGAGAGGGTGAGGGAATATATTGGCCGTGTATAATTGTGTTCACGAGGGTAATAAAGTGTAGCTCTAGTGAAGCCCTGAGAGATGGTCCCAAAACTCCTTCTCTCATATGTGTGTGTGTGTGTGTGTGTGAGCCTTTAATATATTTTATTCAAACTTGTTTTTTATTGTGATATTCATTTTTTTTTTCATCGGCAGTATTTTTTCATTGCTTTTTTTTTACGAAACAAACAGAAAGGGAATGAAGCCTCTTTCTTTACTCTGTGGCATGACGTTATCTAAAGCCTTGTGTACTTCCTCTTGTAAACTCTTTGTGGTATGACGTCAACTAACCTACCTACCCCTTCACTGTACAATCACATATATATTCCAATCGACTTTTGCTTAATATTTCAACCTAAATCATTAAAATATTCTATCTCGTTTATTTTATTTATTTATTATAGTGTGTTCGAAAAATAATGTATATATAAGCTTATCTAAACTCTGGTCGTCTTTCTGAATGATCGTAAATAAATAATAAGTAAAGGTCTGAGTTATTATGAAACGGTTTATATGTAGGAAAGTTATATAACGTTATATAGTGGTCATTGTTATATAATTTCCTAATATGTGTCTCTCTAACAAAATATTCTCGAGAGTTTTAGGTTAAATTCCTGTTAAATTATAGACATTAGGATCCATTTAGTTATGGTATAATTTCAGTGTAATTTCGACACTATTTTTTCGCTATTGTAGTTAGATTCTCTTATTACACTATTTCAGGGAGATTTTGTTTTTTATTCATTTATTTTAGAAATGATTAAGAATTCAGGTTTGTGGTTTCTTTCGTTTTCTTCAATATTTCTAGAGTTTTTCATTCTGGTATAAGGATCATTAAAGGAAATCTAGGTTTACAAAAGTTTTCAGAGTTTTTTTTTTGTGTGGTCTCCGCTTTAGTGCTTGGAGACTGACAATGGAGGACACTGGTGGAGACTTCATATGGACTGCAGCAGCGTGGGTGAAGTTTACAGGTGGAACATTTTGAGTGATGCTGCCGGCTAGACAAGACAATACCATGATTTGTGAAGGAGTAACTTAATATGAAGGAGGTTAAGTGTTCTTGAGGATAATTATAAATAACCGCGTTAAAGTTAAATGACTTATGTAGAATACTCAGGTCTTAAGGGGTTATGTGTTAAAATCTTGGTAAAAATTTTTTGATGAATCTTCAAGTTTATGAGTTTAGTTTGTGAGTATTCAAGGCAAACTAATTCATGAAATACTGAAACACGTTCATATATTACAACATTATATTGGTTATACCTCAGTGTGACCATTCATTACATTATAAGTGAATTACATTAAACACAAGAATTATCTGTTTGCTGATGACGTGTATGACATAACTTCACTCTCCTGGTACCGAGATAGATATTTAATAACTACTTCAAGACATATATTGAATTCCGTCTAATGGTGACTCTCATTTTCTGTTATGAGACAAGAAACATGGTGGACTGACTTATATTTAAGAAGTAACAAGGAAAAGTATTATTCTACAACCATTTTATTAATCACTTCCTTGGAATATAAAAAAGAAGTTAGATTAGATGTAAATTATTCATCAGGGCTGGGTGGTGTTGGCGGACAGTTCTCCGTAATCTACACAACAATGTTTCCTGACACCCGGAAATTACTTATAAATTTGCATAACATTATAAATTAGAGAAATGTCGTCGTTTAATGTTATCAATTAATAAATAATGTTATAGATGAGCTAAAGGACACTCAAATAATCGGATCATCTGATAATCTAAAGAAGATACGTTTTATAGGTACAAATTACACAAAACACAAAGTACCATTAATGATAAGTTTCAACAGGAAGGGACTAACAGTGAGAGGAAACGTTCTAAATTACTTAAACGAGGCGATTTTGTTCTTCGGGATCTTTTTTGTGATGTTCAGGAAGAAGTAGAACAGATAACATAACACATTTAATATCAGACCTTTTGTGAATTTTAACTTTACAATATAACTGACAGGTGGTGGCAGGTGTTTATTAAGAATCTGTTGACGTGAAGGAACTCGTCTGTATATCAAACAGGTTTATCTTTTAATAACTCATCCTTACTGTCTCGTGGAGGACTTTGCTAACATGTTTACAAGGTCTAAGTTGTCGAGGCAGAGAAATACACGAGAACTCATTACAAGCTGCTGTTGTGGAGGGCAGAGTCTGACCCTGTGTTCTCTGCTAAGGGACTCGTGTACTATGGGCTACCTATCATCTGTATAGCGAGTTGATATAACAGTGGGAATCATTTACACTATCGACTTAAATTTCATTAAGTCGTGTTAATTATCCTGACCCAAAGTGAGTAACTACACACACACACACACACACACACACACACACACACACACACACACACACACACACACCAGCAAACAACCCCTAACCATGACATTACAACAGAGATTACAAACTACATAATAATTTGCGCTACTATAGTGTGCGGACTACAGAATATTTAGGATAGGTTAGGTTAGGTTACGTTCGACTAAAGATATATTATAGACCACATGCTACAGTCGCACATAACAATTATAAAACAGTAAAAATTCAATAATAAACTATATATTGCAATTCTAAGCCGTCTTTTGTGCCATTCTTATGTTAGGTTGATTCAATGTCTAATAATTCACAAAGAAACAAATGGTAAGGGTAAAATATCACGTTACTAAGATAATATTTGTTTATTTTAGACGTTGTATTTTCAGTTTCTCTGTTACAGGTTCCAACTCATCGACTTATAAATCCTGGAGCTAAAAATATAACATAATTACGGTGTCTTGATTAAGGAATATGTCACTATGGTTAACCAGACTGTCATCATTATGGTTCTAAGACCAACAAGGGTTGTTTACCTACTATAATGACTAACTACACTATAGTTCTAAAGACCTACTATAATGACTAACTACACTATGGTTCTAAAGACCTACTATAATGACAAACTACACTATGGTTCTAAAGACCTACTATAATGACAAACTACACTATGGTTCTAAAGACCTACTATAATGACAAACTACACTATGGTTCTAAAGACCTAAAATAGTGAATCTAAAATGACTAAAACAATGACTCTGAAGGTCTTATACAAGTGTGCTCTAATACCTGTAGGAGTAACTACCATCAGTGTTATTCTAAAGTCCCAGATAGTTATGTGTACCAGAATATCCATCACCACGCTTAACACCGCCAGCATAAAACGCATCATTAAATGAGGTAATATTAACTTAGTTGTATCAACCATTGTATATAGTCTGCAGTGTGAATTTGAGTTCATGAGTTGGGACTATATAATACCATTCAATTTATTGCTTATTGATACTGTAGTTTTGAGTCTCATCTAAGAATACCCACAAGTATTCAGCTATCTTTAATCCCCTCTCTTGCTTTCACTCTAACACGTCTATCGTCGCCTCTGTCTATATCAACACTTGAGCATCTATTTACAGTTGTACGGTACGATACCAATAGCCACACACATACACCTGACCTAATGTAATTTACCGCTGTTTTGTAAAGTTCACTGTCGACAACACACAGGAATTAGTTACACGGCCTGAGGCTTCGCTGGCAAACATGTTGGTGAATTCAGGAGAGACAGATGTGTTGTGGTCCTGGTCTGGTTAAGGTATTGTGTGTGTGTGTGTGTGTGTGTGTGTGTGTGTGTGTGTGTGTGTGTGTGTGTGTGTGTGTGTGTGTGTGTGTGTGTGTGTGTGTGTGTGTGTGTGGTAACTACAATATTAAATGCATCACACCACTGTACTGTATAATGCAATGGAAAGACGGAAAACTACAATCATAAATAAATTCAACATTATTCTGATACACCAAACCAATTCACAAAGGAACCAGGTGATTACTGTACATAGCTTAAATAACTTCTAATAGTGTGAAGCTTCCCTCGCCTCGTTTGTGGAGTTTGTTAACAAGAACAAAATATGAATGAAGTAACAAACAATTTTTTTTTTCAGAGCAACACATACAGGTAAAGTTCATCCCTAAAATGATGAAACACCTTTTTAACTCGGCGTCGTTACTGAGAGAATGTAATCAACTTTATAGCCAGACAGAAAGCCAAAACAATGAAACAACTTGTGGACCAATATTCACAGAGGCTAAAATGTGTACATATATATTTCCCGAGACCATAAACAAGTATTGAGTTGCAAATTGAATGAGGTGTCAATATGTAAGCTCCCTCAGGTCCAGTTGACGTCAGTCACTCACTCCAGCCAGGGGAGTATCAGCCTTAGGGAGCGGCGCCACACGAACCACAATTAAATGCTCGACTGACGTTAACACTTAATTTTACTGAAAGTTTTCGCCGAAATTGGGGCCAATTTTTATCGAAAATCATGCGACGGTTTTAATGAATTTACTGCATGTTTTATGGGTGTTTTATAAGTGAATTAGTTTTATTACTGGTGCTATGGGTGTTAGTTTTAACATGTTATGTTGTTGTATACTAGGGAATTTATCTTTGTTTCCAAAATATAATTTAATAAACAATAACTCGTTAGGCTCAATGGCACAGCCTTTCCAATAAACGTCTTACTCTGTAATGTTTCCCGCATAGTTACTACCAAACTATGTTGTGTGCCACTCTCTCTGTCTCCCTTCTTCATCGGCAGAAAAACTCGTCAGGAGACCATTAGGAAGGCTGTACAGAATAGTTCAGGTGAGCCACTACTTCCAAACTGACCTGATGAAACCACTTTAATCATTCCCTCTCAGTCAGATCACAGAGAAACATACAAGAACCTCCATCGTTGTCTGTAATCAAGTGCTCCAGGAGTAATGATGCTTTGATTTAGAGTGAGACAAAGTTACTGGGATAATGTATAACTGCTCTTCAACAACTGAGGTCTTTAAACGTGTATACTATATTAATATTACACGAATCATCAACAATTATATATTAAAGAGACATATATCCATTTTTTTTTTTTTATTTAATTTTTGGCTCGTATGATTCTTTCGTGATTTGGTAGTTCAATACAAAAAGGACATATCTACGCATGTTATTATTTTATACGTTTAGGTGATTCAACTGGTTAAGGTAACTGTCGTAGTGGTTAGTTATTAATGTCTAGCATATGTATTAACCTATAATTTAAGTTTAAAGACGTTAGTTGTTAAAGTACAGTGATACACAACAACAACAACAACAACAACAACAACAACTAGCAGTATCAATTATACCATGATTGAGGTATTTCATCGCTTTACATGTTTTAACTATCAGAGTCATGAAGCACTGACGATAAGAGGCATAATTTAGAAGCACGGAGGTAAATAGAGAACTCAGAACACTAAGCACAGAAAGATGTAGAAGTGAGGGATATTGTAAAGAAAACGGGTGAGGGGTCACTCTCTACTCAACTAGTGTGGATATATTGAGAAAATGGGAAATAAAAATTGTGATAAAAATGCATAATACAGAAGTAAATAGATTTATAAGAGGGAAATGGGGAGAAGATCAAAGAGATGGAGAGAGAGAGAGGGGGGGCAGCAATGTGCGTGAATGAGTGGATAGCATAACAAAGACTTTTTTTTTTGTTGTTGTTTAAAGAAATGACACGTTGGTAGTGGCTGATACTGGTTTGTGTGAGGAGCTCGGGATACACAATATTTGGGGGGGGTCTTTTTTTGTATAGAAGGGGAATAGAGTACCACAACAGAACATATCTTATAGGGATGAACAAATGACACCGAGGGGGGAAAGTTTCTATTAAAATTTCTGTGATTATATCCCGGGTCCTGGCATGATCCCACGAGTTCTTATACTTCACACAGGCGAGAAAATTAACATAACTGGTGAGAGATAAGTCAGGGCGTCGAAGTTATGTGTATGCCTGATGCTTATTTGATTTATGTTGAAAAACGATACATTACAGTGGATATTGTCTGTTGATGTATATTCTTGTGGAAGTAATCTTTGTGTATTGCTGTGTATGTGTGTGTGTGTGTGTGTGTGTGTGTGTGTGTGTGTGTGTGTGATTCAGCATGTTTGCACGTGCGTAAGTATCCATTCATATGCTTTTAGGATTATGCTCGTGTATATTAAAAAAAAAAATGCGTAAATTACAAGTCATAAATTGTCAAGCACTTTCTCCGGAGTAATAAAGGAAGGGTCTTGGTCTTACAATGTCTTTGTCTCGAGTCTTGAGCCACTTGATCAGCCATCATGAAGAAAATAACTATTACTTATTTCCATTGTTTCTTTTTTTATTCTTTGTCTTTATTTCTCATATTTTATTCATTTATTCCATCTCCTACCTTCCAATTTGATAATGTTGTTGGAAAAAAATTAAAACAGCTTATTTATCTTAAAAAAAATAGTAAATAAACTAATACTGTTCAAAACGAAGAAAATAAACCATAAATAATCCCCCCCCCCAAAAAAAAAATATTAATACATAAATTTCCAAACAAAAGATAAAAAAATAATCGACCCCAAAATATCTACGGATTAATAACTCTTCCAAACGATAAACAAATCATAATTTTTAATCTCAAGTGAATGTATTAAGTTTACCCTATACATAAAGAGACTAAGCGAGTATACAGTAAACTAAATATATCATGGGAAGAAGAAGAGCTCACTAACACGACTGACGAAATTCTTTGTTTCTGTAAGTCCGTCATTCGGATGAGGGCTCAGTATAACAAAGGAATAAATCCAATATATTTCCTATTTTACTTTATAAATATTAAGCTGGTGGGTATATAAGGATAATAATATAGATAAACATAATATAATCTAGAAGTGAATAGCAACAAGACTTATTAACAAAGCAAACTTTATTTTATTTATTGCCATAGAGGATACGAGCCTAAGGACCTAAGTTGTTGAAGATAAGTAATACATCATAACATGAACCTCGTCTAATTTAAGTAGAGATTGATTTAACATCTTCACTACGGGATCGAAACTTTGAACATTTTATTTCGATAACGCTCAGAAGGAACCCCCGTATACAAGGGGTTAATATAGCGATGGATATCTGAGTTTAGTTTACTATGTACTGTATATACTAATAACATATATTCTTTTGATATGTGTAATAAGAAATATCAGTCCTATGCCACAAAAAAGTAACTTATGTTTTACGTTGTGTTAAAGGTTTAATATCATACCTACTCCACAAATCTGTTGATGGTTTACGTTTACAGTGTTGTGTTGCGAAAGGTTATAAGCTGAGCTGTCTTGTCACAACCAAACTAGACAATGACTATCCTATTTGACTGATTCTAATATAAGTTTAGTGTTGTATCCTACATGTACCTATAAATTTTTTTGTAACATATGGCCTGATTTCTTTTCATGCACAGTATATAAGAAAAAAAAACCAATCAGTTAAGAACGTATGATTCGAAATATTTCACCATGAGTTGGAAATTTCTTTTGGAATTTGCGAATGATGAGGTTGTACAAGGAACCCCCCCCCCCCTCTCCCCTTGTGGACTGAGCAGTAGGTGAGTATAAGCACAATAGGGTTAATATAAGCTTACCGATGACTGTACAACCCGCCGCTGGACTGAAGAAGGAACACTATTGGCAACTGAGTTCTAAGAAGCGATGCAGCTCCACCTAACCGACCGCTTTGTATCATAACAGGAAAACACTCATATACAGTAAAGGATAAATAAGAACGTATGAAGATAAGTTATATTTATTTGCTGTTTTCCGGCCGTTCTGTTTGTGTTAAGTGGCTTTAAAGATTAAAATATATATATATAGCGGTAAACAGCCTTGGATAAGTAATATATTTAAAAACCGTAGAAATATTCCTGTCAGACATATCATTTTCATAATCTAATAAACATAAATATATGAAGAAGCTTCGAATATTGCTTCCTATAAACGTAACAAGACCTTTTATAGTTTGTAAAAATTATTATATTTCTGCAGTTTTATGATCAGATGCCTCACATTGGCTATAACCAATTTAAATCTGGAGTTAATGGTGACTGGCGGAAGATTTATTATGGCAAAGTTGTTCATGTCAGGAATATGAATTATCAACTTTGTCTCTTATGGAGCTGAGTCATCCAGTACTACGTCAGAGATTTAAAGAACACCCTATACATATATTACCTACAATTACACAATATTACGGCTGGGATATAGTTTTTTATAAAGAGTTTTGTAGATAGAAAAATGCACAGTTAACAAAACATATTAATAAGAATTTCTTTTTCTTCAAACTCAGTAAAATATACAAACTCCATAAATTTTTAGTTATTAATTTTTTCTTTAGTAATATCATGGTGCAACTAACAATTGTAGGGTAAATATTATACAATATTACGACCAAAGTTAATCCAAACTATAAAATACAAATGTGAAGTAATTCTCAACTAATGTGTTTCATTAGACGCAGCGTGTATGCAGTCGAGCAAACATCACATCTCGGAGGATTGAACACAAACACAAAGAGCCTCTACACGAGTCTACAACATCCCACTACTTAACCCGGTGACACTATTAAGTATCGTTGATGATAATCCGGGTTAATAATATCTTTTGAAATTTATTGATGAACTTTATTACATCACGTGCGTTACCTGTCGTCTGTATGAGATTGTATTTCCTGTACATTGTTTGATTAGTTAGACTCTCATGACCCCTTCGGAAGCTTTTGGCTATCGGCATGACTCCTATAATGTTAACTACGGAATGGCCTAATATCCTCAGAGTTATCAAAAATCGCTGTTAATCTCTAGCTTTCAGTAGAAAATTAACAGGAAAAGATAGAAAAAATAATAATATTTGTTCAATACCCCTTTGTTAGTAATATTTTCTGTTAACTCTATAATTACTTGTTTAAAAAAAATAAGAATTGATAAACGATATTTATTACCTTTACATATTAATGACCTAAAACTGTGCAACAATTTCCACCCATTTCAGATCAATTATCAGTAGAGTAAAAAAAAAACACCTTGAGTACCTGTAGACTGAGATGATACTGAGAATGTTTTACGCTTGTGATTTATTAATGAGAAAAGCCTCGAGGGGAGAAACTATAGCGTATATAGTAAAGCGTATACTGTAGGTCACCGTCCCAACTTACAGAACAATTCCAGTGTGAAATTATTCCTTCCTCCCCTCATTGAATTATCTGTAATGACAACTTACTTGCTACAGTAGTTTCACCTCCATATATTTTCCCTAAATTTGCAACATTGAATTAGCTTGAGCTGTTAATATGAAATTAACTTTTACAATAGAAGTACCAGGACCTGTGTGTGTGTGTGTGTGTGTGTGTGTGTGTGTGTGTGTGTGTGTGTGTGTGTGTGTGTTATATTCCTACTAAATTATTGAGATAGAATCAGTTTAATCCACTTTAAAGTTAGATAAACACAGTATGAACCAACTTTGCAATATCAGATCAACTTAACCTCGCAACATATCATTAACTCAGAACCTTAAAGTAGGAAGTTAAGAAACACAATTTTAATATAACTCAGTAACTCAGAATTTTTAACATGATATACAACGTTGACAGCTGATGGAAGTTTTTGTTCTTGTATTAATCTCGTCTATGCACAATTACTCGCCAATTTAAGCAATAGGGTAAAAAAAATAGGGATATCTTCAAATTACGGGAGACAGCACACGAGAAGTACACGACCCAGACATTCGTATTAACACACAAATCATCTTTAAAAGCTGAAACACATCATTAATCCACAGACGTAAAGTGTTACAACCCTCACCCTTACCCTTCCTTCTCCTCCACTCCCTCACCCTTACCCTTCCTTCTCCTCCACTCCCTCACCCTTACCCTTCCTTCTCCTCCACTCCCTCACCCTTACCCTTCCTTCTCCACTCCTCTACTCCTACCCTTCCTTCTCCTCCACTCCTCACCTTCCTCCTAACACCCCCTCCTTCCCTTCCCTCCTCCTTCCTCTCACCTCACCTCTCACCTCCTCACCACCTTCTCATCCTCTTCCCCCTTCCATTCCTCCTCCTTCTCATCATCCTCCTCCAAAAACCCCAATTGAAGACAAAAAAACCTTCTTTAATCCCGCCACAGAGCGCAATAAAATAGGCGAAACGAAATAAAAATAAGCGGGCAGATCACGCAAGAAAACTCCGCAGAAATGAGCACCTCTCCCCACCGCTTGGATACTCCCGCCCCATATATTAGACTCAAATGACTGAGGAACGACCCCCGGCCCCTCTCTCACAAGTTTTCGTTCGCACTCTGTATAACTTTCGACTGATGAGCGCGAGGGAAAGCATCGGTACCCATGTAATTGATGTTTTTTTTTATATATACATATATATTTTGTATTTTTTTGTGGGTTATATCTTCGTAGTCGTCATAAATTTAATATCAGTTGGGCGAGGTTGGGATTTGACACGATATGGTATAGAAGATAAAGATAAGATAATTATTAAATTAGATTGATAATGAGGAGTATATGTCAATGTTAGCGAGCAACAAAGAGAAGAAGATGCCAGGACGATTATACCCCATACCACCAGAGGGATTTCGAGTTCCGGTGTGTTATTTGGAATTTTAACAGAGGTCATGACGGATGATGGTATAGTGAGGTACTTGCAAGGATGATGTTTAGAGAGAGAGAGAGAGAGAGAGAGAGAGAGAGAGAGAGAGAGAGAGAGAGACCCATTCTACTTACAATCTATTAAGCATGATTCATAACACATTCAAACACTTACAACGGCTACTTTACACACACACACACACACACACACACACACACACACACACACACACACACACACACACACACACACACACACACAAAAACAAACACAAACACACAGGCAGAAGCTCGGCGTAACAGGTAGTAGACGTCAAACAAGACACTGAATAATTAGCGGGATAAACCAACAGTTATGGTAAGATGCACCGATTGTATCTAATTAGTAAAGTGTGTGTGTGGAGAAGGTTTGGTTTACTGTGTGTGTGTGTGCGTGTGTGTGTGTGTGTGTGTATGTTGCTTAATCTTGTGGTATCATTTGTAAGAAAACACACACACACACACACACACACACACACACACACACACACACACACACACACACACACACACACACACACACACACACACTCTCTCTCTCTCTCTCTCTCTCTCTCTCTCACAATGGGTAATGGGACGCCATGGTCATAAATTAGAATACATAAAGGAAAGTCACCTAATGGCATAGTTTTATGACACAATAATGACCTAATTGAGCAAATTCCCTTAAAGTGTCATTCATTTTTCCGGTTTCAATATTTCTCGTTCTCTTATTGTACGCGGCATCTGAGGTGACAAAAGTAAGGCAAGGAACATGTTTGACAGTGATCTTCAATGAGATAGTTAATAGACTTTTCTGATGGTGGTGCGCGACAAGCAACGACATTTCGAACAGTGATCCGTATCGCGAGGTTCGAAGCATTACTCTCTCACTCTCTCTCTCTCTCTCTTGGTAAACGAAGCTTCGAATGGTGTTCCTCAGGAGTGACACTTGTTCCTCATCCAGGGTAATGTACACACACATACCTCTAGATATGGTTTGTACTGTAGGAGAGTAAAATCATACCTACGCTTTAAAGTGATTGGACTAAAAAGATCCTTAGGTACACATAAAATCTGGAAATATCCTTGGTTACGTGAGATCTGGACATCCTACAAATCTATAAAATCCTCCGGGAATTAAATATCCTACATTTTTTTTCATAGACTATACTTACTACATTCATTACCTTCTTTATATCTTCACCCTCAGAAATTAATAACAAAAAAACCAACTACTACCTTTCCGCTAAAAAACATCCACCCCACCCCCGTCCCGTCCTCAGTACCCTCGCTCCTCTATCCTGCCATTCACCCATCCACACCCCCCGTCTCCCTATCCCTACAATAACGTATTTTACTCTCTCAATGAATAATTCTTTTTACCGCCAGGGGAGCCTTCAATTCAATAGCGAACAGCGAACGCCTTTCAAAACACAAAACACCCCCCAAAACACCAGCTCCATATTTTCAACTAATGACAAGGGGTTTCAACGAATGCACGGTGACTTGCTTTTATCTACAGGAAACACAACTGTGACAAACTCAGCAGCATCATGGAGGGGTTGACATTTGCGTGACAGTGGGGGAAGGGGTGGGTGGAGGGGTGGGTGGGGGGGTAGGTGGAGGGATGGAGGGAAATGAGGGGAGTTAGAGAGAGAGAGAGAGAGAGAGAGAGAGAGAGAGAGAGAGAGAGAGAGAGAGAGAGAGAGAGGTTGGAAGGTATTTTGTGTTGGTTGTATATAGTAGGATAAAAGTAGGGGGGGGGGGTGGGGGTGGGAGGGAGGGGTGGGAGGGAGGGCTGTGGGTGGAAGGGGTGAGAGGGAGGGTGTGTGGGTGGAAGGGTGAGAGGGAGGAGGGGTGGGAGGGAGGGACGTATTACTGTGGGTTATAATACTTGTGTGAGGATGAGTGGAGTGTGTTGCATAATGCACTTGAAACAGCAGTCAGCCAGGCACCTAGCTCGCCAGGGGTGGAAAACCAACGATAATTCAGAGCGTTGTGCTGCCAATACCCGCTCTATTTGCCTAATTGCTTCCCACTGAAACCCTACCAATTTGTTGGGACTAGCTTCTCGTTTTCTATTAGACCATTCGTTTTCTATTTCATTTCACATTTTCTTTCATTTCCCATTTTTTTTATTATTCTCAATATCTTTTTAAATTCTGTGTTTATTTTTGTGTTCTTATTTTTTTATGATGATTACGATCCGCTGCTATAATAACAATAATAATAATAATAATAATAATAATAATAATAATAATAATAATAATAATAATAATAATAATAATAATAATAATAATAATAATAATAATAATAATAATAATAATAATAATAATAATAATAATAATAATAATAATAATAATGGAATACTAAAACGAAAGAGTAGGAGTAAAAATAAATATATATGTACTGTGTATAAATCTGTTGAATATAAATGGTGAGAAATATCTGTTAATTTCAACTTAAACCATTAAATCCGCTGCTTATCATTTATTTTAAGGGGTGGGGGGGTGGGTGGAGGGGGGGGGGTCCCTCACTCTCCCTGAAACAATGTAATTATCTTTGTATCTCACTCAGAGTTCCATTAAAAACACATTAAGTTGCAATCAGATATTTTTCTCTTCTCTAGTTATCAAATTTACATTAATAATTTATTTATGGGGTATAATATTACTTACGTTAATTTGATATTTATTATATGTTGTTATTTTTATTTCTGTGATTTTTTTTTTTAAATGATAACAAAAACTTACGTGAAATGGATATCGTGATATATTATGGACTCAATCACGCCTATATGTCCATCATGTCTGTACCATCACGTCCGTACCATCACGCCCGTGGCTGGTCATACGTGTAACCGCGACAACTACTGTACGCATTCAAGGGAGGGTGAGTGGATTGTCTTAAAGCTCTCTCTCCTTACTCTCTGCTTCCCCCAAAAGACTTCGAATGAGATGGAGAGAAGACTGTACGTGTCTGCTACTCTCAACTTTACCACAGTCTTAGTTACAGTTAAATCTCGTGATCCCTTCAACAGTCATGTCAAAAAACGCCAGTAACAAGACATATAGCGATCAGTGATGTGGCTCTGTCATGAATGCAAATAAATTCGTGTTATAATCATCAGTCATGTAATCCAGTCATGTTTAACTACCAGTCATGTAATCCAGTCGTGTTTTAACTACCAGTCATGTGATACAGTCGTGCTTCAGCGCCTGTCACATGACGACCCTCGGGTAAACAGTTAACTCAGACCCCGTAAATGACAAACAATAATAAACATTTGTCTCAAAGTCTTACACACACACACACACACTCTCCCTCTTGCCTGTCAGTCAGTAATGTTTGAGGTTCACATGAAGATTAGACACCCTAGCTTATTTCACATGAAGAATTGACACCCTAATCCTACTTAAGGGAGTTAGATTGGGTTAGGTTAGGTTAGGGTGTGTTTTTTTTTGTTTTAATCATACGGCGAAATATTCTAGGGTGTAGTGTCAGTGAGTGTATCTATCTGGTGTAGTCGTGAGTGTATCTGGTGTAGTCGTGAGTGTATCTGGTGTAGTGTCAGTGTATCTGGTGTAGTCGTGAGTGTATCTGGTGTAGTCGTGAGTGTATCTGGTGTAGTCGTGAGTGTATCTGGTGTAGTGTCAGTGTATCTGGTGTAGTCGTGAGTGTATCTGGTATAGTCGTGAGTGTATCTGGTGTAGTCGTGAGTGTATCTGAAAGTAGTCGTGAGTGTATCTATCTGGTGTAGTCGTGAGTGTATCTGGTGTAGTCGTAAATTTGTATCTGGTGTAGTCGTGGTGTATCTGGTGTAGTCGTAAGTGTATCTGGTGTAGTCGTGAGTGTATCTGGTGTAGTCGTACTGGTGTATCGGTAGGTGCGTGTGTATCTGTGTATGAGTGTATCTGGTGTAGTCGTGAGTGTATCTGGTGTAGTCGCAGGTGTCTGGTATAGTCGTGAGTGTATCTGGTGTAGTCGTGAGTGTATCTGGTGTAATCGTGATTGTATCTGGTGTAATAAGTGTATCTGGTGTAGTCGTGAGGTGTATCTGGTGTAGTCGTGAGTGTATCTGGTGTAGTGTGAGTGTATCTGGTGTAGTCGTGAGTGTATCTGGTGTAGTCGTGAGTGTATCTGTGTAGTCGTAAGTGTATCTGGTGTAGTCGTGGTGTATCTGTGTGTAGTCGTGAGTGTATCTGGTGTAGTCGTGAGTGTATCTATCTGGTGTAGTCGTGAGTGTATCTGGTGTAGTCGTGAGTGTATCTGGTGTAGTCGTGAGTGTCTGGTGTAGTCGTAAGTGTATCTGGTATAGTCGTGGTGTATCTGGTGTAGTCATGAGTGTATCTGGTGTAGTCGTGAGTGTATCTGGTGTAGTCGTGAGTGTCTGGTGTAGCTGAGTGTATCTGGTGTAGTCGTGAGTGTATCTGGTGTAAGTCGGGGTGTATCTGTATAGTCGTGAGTGTATCTGGTGTAGTCGTGAGTGTATCTGGTGTAGTCGTGAGTGTATCTGGTGTAGTCGTAAGTGTATCTGGTGTAGTCGTGAGTGTATCTGGTGTAGTCGTGAGTGTATCTGGTGTAGTCGTGAGTGTATCTGGTGTAGTCGTAAGTTATCTGGTGTAGTCGTGAGTGTATCTGGTGTAGTCGTGAGTGTATCTGGTGTAGTCGTGATTTATCTGGTGTAGTCGTGAGTGTATCAGATTCCTCCTCTTACTTTCAGTGACCTTCATTACATGTTTTTGTGTTTTCTTGTGAACCTGTTCTACACAACACAATAATTATCACACTTCTTCTTACTTCTTCTATACATCTTTCATTATATTTCGTTTCTTCTTCGTCTTCTTCTTTTTTTCTTTTTTCTTTCCTTCTTTCTTCCTCTTTTTCCTTCTTCTTTTTTCTTTTCTTTCTTCTTTTCTTCTTCTTCTTCTTTTCTCCTTCTTTCTTTCTTCGTTTCTTCTTTTTTCTTTTTTTCTTTCTCTTCTTTTTTTCGTTTCTTCTTCTTTTCTTTCTCGCTTTTCTTCTTCTTCTTCTTCCTTTTCTCTACTTTCTTTCTTCTTCTTCTTTCCTTCTTCTTTCTTCTTCTTCTCTTCTTCTTCTTCTTCTTTCTTCTTCTTCTCCTTCTTCTTCTTCTTCTTCTTCTTCTTCGTTCCTTCTTCTTCTTCTTCTTCTTCTTCTTCTTCTTCTTCTTCTTCTTTACATATATTATCCAGACGAGCACCATTAATATATCGTCATATTTACAACTTTATCCTCACCTATTGTACTTCGAAGTATTATTATTACCACAGTTCCTCTTCTATATCCGTTGAGTACGATAATCTAACTCCTTGAGTACGGCGACTTAACCCCTCAGTACGATGACTTAACCCCTTGAGTACGGTGACTTAACCCTTGAGTACGGTAACCTTGAGTACGGTGATTTAACCCCTCGAGTACGATGACTAACCCCTCGAGTACGGTGACAACCCTCGAGTACGGTGACTTAACCCCTCAGTACGATGACTTAACCCCTTGGTACGGTGACTTAACCCCTCAGTACGATGACAACCCTCGAGTACGGTGACAACCCCTTGAGTACGGTGACAACCCTTGAGTACGGTGACTTAACCCCTTGAGTACGATGACTGAAACAGATTATGTTATAGTTATAGTAGAGCCTTAACAGAGAGCTTTAGGGTCATAGTATAATATAGTATAGTAATTACCTGGTGGTGAACAAAAATAGTTCTTAATTGAACAAAATCAATGAAAAGAACAAGAAAAGGAATAACAACAGTAAGAAGAAATACAAGAACAATAACAAACAAACAAGAACAATAAGACGAACAAAAAACAATTGCAATAGAACAAATTAATGTTTATAAATGAATCACTACGCCGCTTCAACAACTAAAAGGTCTTTAAGTATATATATATAAAATATTTTAGGCTCGTTAATACACTAATCATCAACAAACAAACAAAATGCATCACTATAGGTGTTAGTTTCTGAAGAGCTGTAAAATATAACATCAACTCAGGTGTTACTTCTACCTGTTGTGCGGGGAGGGAGGGAGGAGGGGTTGGACATACCTGGGCGTGTTAGCCACACCTTAAGCACTATCTACCACACCAGCTGAGTTGTTGCCACCTGTGTAGCAAGCCTCTACTCTTCTCTCATAAAATCTATTTATATGTTCTGAGGAGTATTGGTGGTGAGGGGGGAAGAGGGGGAGAGAGAGGGAGGAGGAGAGGAGGAGGAGGAGGAGGAAGGAATGAAGATAAAAAGAAGAGCAGATTAGTGGACAGGAAAAAGAAGAAGGAGGAGGTGGAGGAGGAAGAGGAAAGGAGGAAAAAATTAAGAAGAAGAAGAGTATTAGTGGTGGGAGAGGGAGGAGGAGGAGGGAGGAGGAGGAGGAGGAGGAAGGAAGGAGGAGGGAGGAGGAGGAGGAGGAGGAGGAGGAGGAGGAGGAGGAGAAATAAAAGATGAAGAAAAAGCAGATGGGTAGAAGGATAGAGGAGAGAAGAAGGAAGAAAGAGGAGTAAGAGGTGGTGATGAAAAAAAGGAAAACATGAACAGGAAGAAGAAAAATGAACAATAAAGAAAAAAAAAAGAAAAAGAAAAAAAGAAAGTATTTGGTACATTCTTTCTTCAATTAACCTGAAATTTACCTGTTTACTTGTTTAGGTGTCACTTAGGTGTCACTTAGGTGCCACTTAGGTGCCTCTTAGGTGCCACTGTCAACCCTCTCCTACATCACATGTGTCATTATACCCGCACCTCTCTCTCTCTCTCTCTCTCTTACTACACACTCCCCTCTACGCGCGACGCGACGAAGAAGAAGAAGAAGAAGAAGAAGATAATTGTGGTGGTGATGGTGGTACTGATTGTGGCGGTGGTTGTTGAAATGATGATGATGATGATTGTGACAATGACGTCAAAAGTAGCAGCATTGAGTTCAAATATATAGTGTCATTGGTGCCGGATGGTGTCAATTGTGCCAGATGATGATGAGTGAACATATTGGATAGTGTCGGTGGGTAAATATAGTGTCGGTAGTGGTGTCGGTGTCAAAGTATAGTGTCAGTGATGGTGATGATGATGATAAAATTGGAAGGAGTCAGACATGTTCAATGTAATCACCTTGTACAATTGTTGCACCATTGTGTAGGTAAGTTAGTGATTATTATTATTATTATTATTATTATTATTATTATTATTATTATTATTATTATTATTATTATTATTTATTATTATTATTATTTATATTGGAAAATTTGGTTGGTGGTAGTTGGGATGGCTTTGTAGCAAGGACGGCTGTGGTGAAGGTGGCTGTCGTGGCGGCTGTGGTAGGGGTTGTGGTAGTGGATGTCGTGGCAGCGGCTGTTTGAGAAAGTGAGAGATGGAAGTAGAGAGGGAGGGAGTAGGGAGGGAGGGAGGGAGGGCGAAGGGCGGAGCGGAGAGGGTGAGTGAGTAAGCGAGAGGGTGGGAGGTAGGGGTGGGAGGGTGAACGAAGCGCCCTGGCGTGGTGAGCGAAGGTCTCAGGGCGGGCGTGTGAAGGCGTAAGAACAAGTTGACGTGAGCTAACAAGGCCACCAGTGTAGCGCCCACCAGGGTGGTCCTCCCCACGCTAAATCATTACGACGCGCCGCAGGGGGAGGGAGGCAAGGGGGGAGGTAAGGGAGGCAAAGGGGAGGTGAGGGAGGCAAGAGAGGGAGGTGAGGGGAGGCAAGAGGAGGTGAGGGGGGAGGCAGGAAGAAGGGTGAAGTGAAGAGACTGAGGAAGGTAAGAAGGGTAGCAAGGATGGGTTGACGAGATGGAAGGGGAGGGAGATTGTGGTGAAGGGGAGGGAGGGAGAGAGAGGGGAGGAAGAGTGAGGCCAAGGGGATAAGGGAAGGAGTGAGAGATTGATTGAAGGGAAGTATAGAGAATGAATGAAAATGGAAAGAAAGGAGAAAGAAGAGAGATATAACAGAAATAAATGGGTAAGAAAAGAGGTGGTGGATCAAAGGAATAGGAAAAAAGGAAGAATTAACGAAAAGAAGAAAGGATAAGAGAAGGTAATATAGAAAGAGAGAGGAGGAGATATTAAACAGAGGTGAGAAGAAGAAGAAGAAGAAGAATAAGGAGAAGAAAAAGAAGAAGATGCAAACCTAATACGCTATTTTGAGAGATACCAAAGGAGAGAGAGGTACCAAAGGGGTGAGAGAGTCAAAAAGGGTGAAGAGAGTACCAAAAGGTGGAGAGAGATACAAAGAGTAATTTGAGGTAGAAATCTATTAGAACAAATACCAATAACGGCATTAAGGAAGTACCAAATGGTCAGAGGCTGATACCATACTGTTACAAGAGGTACCAAATGATTCAGTTGAGGTAAACGCTGATAGGATAGGTACCAAAAGGTGGTATGAGGACGTACCACATTGACAGAGAAGGTAATTACAAAGGTGGTCAAGGTATAAAGATATCGGGAGAGGTACCAAAGAGTTAAGAGATGTTACCAACTTACTAGGGGGGAAGATAGTCCGTTAGATCAGATACCAAACAGATGAGACGAGGTGCAACTCCCAATAGCGGACATACCAAAGACAAGAAATACGAGGCTGCTGAAATAAGTACCAGAAGGAGGAGGTACCAGAGCTGCTGAGAGGTACCAAAGAGACAGAGAGAGAGGTACCAAGAGAGAGAGAGAGAGGTACCAAAGGGCTGAGAGAGGTCCAAAGGGCTGAGAGAGGTACAAAGGGGTGAAAGAGTACCAAAGGGCTGAGAGAGAGATACAAAGGGCTGGAGAGAGAGAGTCCAAAGGGGTGAGAGGTACCAAAGGGCTGACAAGAGAGGTACCAAAGGGGTGAAATAGGTACCAAAGGGGTGAGAGAGGTACCAAAGCTGCTGAAAGACGTAGGTGAGAGAATTGAAAGGAGTTTACTAAGGGCGGGGCAGACAATGTTGGTAGTGGTAGGCAGGCAGACAGACAGACAGACATGAAGGAAGAAAAAAAGGCAGGCAGGCAGAAACGAAGGAAGGAAGGAAGGAAGGAAGGAAGGAAGGAAGGAAGGAAGGAAGGAAGGAAGGAAGGAAGGAAGGAAGGAAGGAAGGAAGGAAGGAAAGAAGGAAGGAAGGAAGGAAGGAAGGAAGGAAGGAAGGAAGGAAGGAAGGAAGGAAGGCAAACAGGCAGGCAGACGAAGAGGGAAGAAAATCCAGGTCCAAGGTGATGTATTGGGCCGTGGTTAAATATGTGAGGGGAGGAACGGATGTTGTAAACCATTTCGGAGGGCAAACCTGGATGAGATAAATAGGGGAGAGAGGGAGAGAAGAAAGACATTATACTGGTTATTGGACTTAGAAATAAGGGAAGAGGAGGAGGAGGAAGAGGAGGAGGAGGAGGGAGGGAGGAGGAGGAGGGAGGAGCGGAAGTGATATGTATGGTTGTGGTGGTGGTGGTGGTGGTGGTGAGGTGGTGGTGGTGGTGGTGGTGGTGGTGGTGGTGGTGGTGGTGGTGGTGGTGGAGGCAAGTTGAGATTTGGTGGAGTTATGGAGAGAGAGAGAGAGAGAGAGAGAGAGTGTGTGTGTGTGTGTGTGTGTGTGTGTGTGTGTGTGTGTGTGTGTGTGTGTTGGAGTCTTAGAGGTGAGGAGGCAAGCTCTATGTATGGTGATCCTGACTTCACTTGACTGCTGACATTAAAATTTAAACAGTTTATTTAGATAGATTAATAAAGAGACAACAACAACAACAACAACAACAGCAACAACAACAACAACAACAGCAACAACAACAGCAATAACAACAACAACAACAACAACAACAACAACACTGACAACCCTGATATGAGCCCCTTGAGCCTCTTGAAGCACCTGATAAATACTGTACATTTATCTCAACGAACAGAGCACCAGAAAATTAAGCACCCAAGACTATTTCACCTGAAGGTTAGGTTAGGTTAGGTTAAACAATCTAACGCAATGCTAACAACCTACTCTATAATTATCCTAACTCAACCTAATTAATTCAAAACCAACCTCAACCTAACCTAAATTAATACAGCCTATAACCAATGTAAATCTAACAATCTATTACTAATGTAACCTAACAACTAACCCTATTTAACCCAGCCCAAACCTACCTTCAAACTAATATCACACACACACACACACACCTGAA
Source organism: Homarus americanus (assembly GCF_018991925.1). NCBI lineage: Eukaryota > Metazoa > Arthropoda > Malacostraca > Decapoda > Nephropidae > Homarus > Homarus americanus. The sequence goes on along the minus strand of NW_024712276.1, from coordinate 440,939 downwards.
GTACTCACCAAGCGCCTCGTCTTCTACTTCAAAACCTCACACGTCAAAAATAACCTCTTGTCTCTTTACTATTTATCCTTGATTATGCCACCGAGAGAGAGCACAGGTGTTTAATGCTGATCATAGGATGTACAGTAACTTCTTGCTTTCAGGGCATCGATCTTCCTAATCTCATGCCCCAACACACCTCAGCCTCCATCACCCGTGTTTCCTGTCCTTCTCCCCTCCTCCTCTCCTCCCTCCTCCTCCCTCCTCCTTCTGTCCTTCCTCCTGACACCACCTGTTGCTGACTTCAGGTGAATGATGAGGATCTCCACACGTCATGAACCTCAAGCAGATGTCAGCAGATTCCTCATCACTCAGTCAAGGATGTTGTAAAAGGCGAGGGAGAGGATATTGATGAGGTTCTATCAACTCTATATAAAAAAGGCATTTCGATATGATTTTTTTTATGTTTAATCCACACACACACACACACACACACACACACACACACACAAACACACAAACACACACACACACACACACACAGAAACAATATCCAAAACCTCTCACAAGTGATATATAAAAAAGGTCCCTTCTCGTGCAATAAAAACGATACCTCCAAATAGCCATTATTACGGATAATTCACATCTGGTTCACTATAAATCTTCACTATCTGATCAACTTGTTCCTCCGTCATAAAACTCGTTCTAACAGCAACGTTTCTCTCTCTCTCTCTCTCTCTCTCTCTCTCTCTCTCTCTCTTTGTACTCTTAGCTATAGTATATATATATATATATATATATATATATATATATATATATATATATATATATATATATATATATATATATATATATATATATATATATATTATCTTCCATCAGTATGTATCTTTCGTCTTGATGAAATTTGACAAATTCTATGGTAACGAGGCTATATTTTTTCTCCTTATTTCTTGAGATTTATTACACACATTCTCTTTATTTTTGTCTGTTTCATATATTCTTTCTTCCATCGCCTCACCCAAGTCATCATGAACCAACAGCAGTAAGTCGTGTACCTAAGAATTACTCGAGGTTATATTCACTTATTTAAACGTATCTCTCATTAATACATACTGGTGTTTCCTGTATGATCGTCTGTCTCTCTCACTCACTTCTCATGTAGCCCTTCATCCAATTTTTTCATCTATTTCTCAGTGTGAGGAGGGGTGTTAATGGGAGGGGTAGAGGGAAAGGTGAACAAAAGCAGAAATAATAAACAGTGGAGAGAGAGAGAGAGAGAGAATAATAAACAAGAAAACATCGTCCAAAGCTACACACACACACACACACACACACACACACACACACACACACACACACACACACACACACACACACACACAGACAGCATAATACCAAGATGGACTATCGTAAAATATCAATCATTGAAAACATCTAATTAGTGAATATCAAACTGGACTCTTGATCATTAACAATAGTGTAACGATTGAATTCCCGAGACCTAAATTATCGTTTCAGTCAATACGATAATGATAAGTATTTGGCGATATCTTTGGTTATTTATGAACTACGGATGTTCACAACTCACAATAACAAGAGATTGGTAAGAGGAAGAAAAACAAGATGACGTCTGGTGGGTGAAGTAACCTAAAAAAAAAAAACATTTATCCCGTAACACAGCAGCGGGTACAGTACGTAGCAATTACCAGCAGTAACACTACTATGAGAGGCTGTTGGTGGTGGGTCTTATTGTCTTAGGAGTTTCAACCATCACAGTCTATGATCAATCTTCTGCGCTACCTTCTCTGTCTCTTAACACTGAATTTTTATTATTTTTTTTAACTGGTCATGTTGGTGTTTCCTGAAGGGTTAATGTGCTTCTATAACTAAAATCTTAAGCTTGTAAGTTAGTAAAGTGAAGTCATCAGCATATTAACCTCTGTTTTATCTTCAAAATATTTCTGATGGTAAGTTAAGTTTTCTTGTATTTATTCTGATATATGTTTATATTATTACAGTTTAAGAGATAAGATAAAACACTAACCTCTCAACTCGTAGCAATTAAATGATGTCTTGTAGTGTCCTCTCTCCCTGTATATCATATCATCTGTAAAAGACGATTCGTGACTCTCGAGTAGTGAAACGCAAGAGCCGAGTCAACAAGAACCTTTGCGTGCGGTAGCGAAAAAAAAATTGCAATTTTGTAAAGATGTAAACAATACCCAACGTTAAGGAAGCTGGACCATTTAACACACAACACATACACACACACAACACAACACACACACACACACACAACACACACACACACACACACACACAACAACACGTCACACTGTATATACTAGCTAAGTAAGTTACCCAACCTCGCCACCCGCACAGCTTCCACACAGTCATGGTAAAGTTCAACTATTAGTCAACAACAATAATTACAGTTTAGAAACGACACATCTCTCCATTGTAATATTAGGTGATAACTCCACACTATTGAACAGAAAGACCAATAATGGACGAGTAAAGGAACAGAAAATAACAGTTCCAGGATGTGGTGGACAGCACGAGTGTTATCCCAAACATAATTGAAAACTAAAAAACAAATTAACATTACGGAACAGTGTGTAATAATCCTGGAATTTAATATACCTAAAAAACTAAAACAAAACACACACACACACACACAAAAACACACTTACCAGTAATGTCCTGGTAATCAAACACACATTAAAATAAACAGGAACAATTTAGTGTCTTGAATGTGAGTTTGATATCCAAGTTGAAGATTCAAGTGATAGTAAATTTGGCCCAATTTCCAATAATGTTATTTTGTTTAATCTTAATCTCTAAAGTTATATGTTGTAAGAAACTATGACCTAGTGAACGATGCTTAATGACCCTGGTGATTAAAAGCACCGAAGAAGAATTAACAACAATAAAACAAACAATGAACAAACAATAAAGGATATAAACAAAATACGACAAACATGTGATTTATATTGTCTTTACATACTTGATATAAACAATAATAATAAAAAAATAAAAATAAAATATCCTTAAAATATTCGACTCCAAGATTTTTAATTTGACAAGAACTACAGTAGGAGTTGTAATGAACAGACAATGGCACTGCTGTATTTACCACTTTTATCCAGGCAATTGTTGCCTTATATGGGAATGTGTCCGTGGGTAATGTGTAAGGTGTGTAGGTGGCATGGTAATGTGTGTTGGTGTGTGTGTGCCGTGGGTAATGTAGGTGTGTTGGGGTGTGTGTGGCGTGGGTAATGTGTAAGGTGTGTTGGGTGTGTGTGCCGTGGGGGAATGTGTGTATTTATGTATGAGGTGTGTTGGGGTGTGTGTGTGTGTGTGTGCGCTGGGTAAGGTGTGTTGGGGTGTGTGTGGCGTGGTATGTGTAGGTGTGGGGTGTGTGTGGGGAATGTGTAAGGTGTGGGGGTGTGTTGGGGTGTGTGTGGAATGTGGTGTGTTGGGGTGTGTGTGTGCCGTGGGTAATGTGTAAGGTGTGTTGGGGGTGTGTGTGTGTGTGCGTGGGTGGGTGTGTTGGGGTGTGTGTGTCGTGGGTAATGTGAAGGTGTGTTGGGTGTGTGTCGCGTGGGTGTGTGTGTGGGGTGTGTTGGGGTGTTGGTGTGTGTGTGTCTGTGTGTGTAGGTGTGTTGGGGTGTGTGTGTGTGTGGGTAATGTGTAAGGTGTGTTGGGGTGTGTGTGTGTGTGCCGTGGGTAATGTGTAAGGTGTGTTGGGGGGTGTGTGTCGCGTGGGTAATGTGTAAGGTGTGTTGGCTGACTGAGTGGATCATGACAGTTATCACGACGTTGTTAATGTCGGAGTAATGTGCGGGTAGTTGACGGCGGTGTGTGGTTCTTACGACTGGTTGACTAAACTTATATTTCGTATTAGGACTCAACTAAGATGTTCAAGCGTACATATTGAAGGTTTGATGATATTTACAATCACATGAGAATATGTAACTGAGATCTCTTAATTTACTTGGCTCACATATATATACTGTATGTGTTTAAGCTTACACCTTTACATACTGAATACTATTAAGCTGATATTTTTTTTTCACCTACTAGAGTCATCAACCGCCGAGGACGTGGACTGGTATTTCACAAGACAATCTTTGAAATGCAGTGAGAAGCAAGACGTCACCGGAAGGCCATTACACACCAAGAAATCTCAAGTGATATTCTATTTCCGACATTAAAATTTTATAGATGATTTACACACACACACATATATATTCAACATAAATTATATTTCAATACACTTTAATTCAGGATATGATTATTTTAATTTTATGATATGATATTGAATTAAAGTGAACTCTAATATTAAAGTTTAAGACGTAACCTAAACCTTCCCGAGTACTCAGTCTTATTGGTAAACCTTAGAGGCGTCCCAGCTTCATGACCTGCATGTTGTATGTGATCCCTAGCAGTTGCGGCTGTTTAGCGAGGAACGTCTTTTATGTTTCGCTCTGTATTTTTCATTTGTTTCTACATAACGGTAAACCTTAGTGCAGGTAACGTTGGTGTTGGTGTATTTAAGAGAGTATTGTACTGTAATGTTTGTTGTTCGGTGGCAGTCAAGCAAGCTGTGTGTGTGTGTGTGTGTGTGTGTGTGTGTGTGTGTGTGTGTGTGTGTATGTGTGTGTGTGTGTGTGTGTGTGTGTGTGTGTGTGTGTGTGTGTGTGTGTGTGTGTGTGTGTGTGTGTGTGTGTGTGTGTGTGTGTGTGTAGAAAAAAATCTATGCTATTTCCATCACTAATGCGAGAATTTTGTCTGTATCTCCAGAAGCCGTTACTTGAATCATTCATCTAACTTATCTTATTAATTTTCTCGTATCCTGCGTCCGCTCCTTCAAGAAACAACTGGATAATCGCTGACAGTGATGTATTCTAGCAGTTTTGGGGGTAAACTCAAGCAAACACAGATGAAAAATAATGACTTGAGCCAAGACACTTATGACGCTGCCTTCGAGGTCATGTACAGCCATTGAGTGTTTCTCGATTCTTTATTGATTATTTTAATTCTTATTACTAAACGATAAATATGATTTTCTATAATATTCCAATCGAGACCTGAATATAAAACAAAACAAAAATGAAGAAATAACTTAAAAGAACCGTGAAACCACTCCAACAAACGCAAATAAACAAGACAGTTAAAAGAAAACAACTTGCATAAAACTAAGATCACCCAATACCCATCTCCCTCAAGTTCCACCATTATAACTGCGTAAGAAAATTAATATCTATTCACTAACTAAAAAAGAAAAATTATCATCACCCGTAAAATATTTAATTAAGTGTTATTAACCTGGTACAAGTTTCTCGTTACCAACACTTCACATCCTCTCACACTTATAATCATCACAATCGCTGCTTCCGTCGCCGTCATCAAGTCAAAAACACAATTACTATACCAACCAACTCTTTACATAGTGTCTTCCTCTACTCAAGTTATCATCCGCTGCTCTGGGAGACATCTCGGTTATTGTGGACGATCGTGTGGCCTTGGATATCCCACCCTCTGTAATCAGCAACTCCTTTACTGATATTACTTTTTTTTTTCCCTCAGTGGAGATATCATCAATTCCTTGGCAGTAGCATCTGTTGCCTCGATTAACTCTGTAAATACTTCAACCACTAACGTCCTGATGCCTTATGTTTCCTCTTATACATTATTATTCACATCTTCACTTTTCCTACGTCTTTTACTTTTCCCAAAACATTTCGTTGGATGTTTTAACCTTCTTGTTATTGTGATTTTTTGGGGGGTTAATTTTCAAGTGTTTATGTAAGCATCTAGAAACACGTAAGGATTTCTGACAGTCTTCAGCGAGGAATATGTCTTAATTCCGGATTTAATCATACAGAAAAATTTTACATACCTTAAAAAAAATTTGTATCACACGTAACTCTTGCAGATGTACCGCGTATGTTCATTGTACCGAATAATAGCATTGACTATTGATAAGAGAAACACGAAGTCAGCATTTATAGTATTACAGTACATTTATAATTATGAGACGAATCGTGTTAATAGTTATTTGTGGGTAACGAGTATATGAGATAAACTAAGTATCATTAACCTGTATTCATGAACTATAAAGGTAAAAATTCCTTAATGTCTACGAGTTTATGTTAAATTGTATGAGCGAACTTAGAGTACACCATAAGACCGAAACACAGAATTTCAATAGTGAAACTTCTATTTAGCGGTCTGGATCGAGGGTCCGTTAGCTGTGAAACCCCCACATAACGGATTATATAGACAGAGAAGTGCGTTATAAGGAGGTTTCATTGTACTGCATTGTATATGAGTACGTCTTAGTAGTTATCTATAATGATAAAATTCCCTAAGGTTTATTTTCAATTTATCTCGGAAGGGAAATAAAATTATCGCTACCTCGTGAAAATTTCCATTAATTCTCAAAAGAACGATCAGCTGCATGTGCTAATGAAGGGGGTGTGGGGGTGTGGGTTACTGGAAGGCAGGGGTGAGGGATGGGTGGTGGGGGATGATAGCTGAACCCTTCTACACACACACACACACACACACACGCGCGCGCGCTCGCACACTCCTCAAACTAATTAAAATACCATTAATAACATTTAATACGTTCTTTCCCCAAAGGATTCTAATGCGTACACTATCAAACACTGAGACTTTAAGATAAGGCTGATTGAAAAACTCCTTTACTCATAAAAAAAAATCCTCAGTATATACTTGTCTTCTGTACGTCAAACAAATACGTAAAAATGACAGTGTGTTAAAACTCATCATTACGCTATAACACCAACAGCAAATACAATAATTAACGTTGAGACAAGATCAGACAGGTGAGAATGTTTCCAATGACTCCCAATTAAAAACACCTGGAATAAACATACAATTAAAGGATTTCATGTCTTAAAATAAGTTTGAAGGGCCGCCCGATGGTAACCTGTACTTCACTCAGTCGAACTTCATCCCAGGGAGAAATTTTTTGAGAGGAATTTGTCTTAATCCAATAGAAAAGAGAAAGGGAATGATTTTAATATACATTGAAATATGAATTAGTTCTATGTTATATCCAAAGCTGCCCCTTCAGTTTCACTTTCTGGTTGTAATATAATATCTTAGTCATCAGAGCGAAACTAATAGGCAGGAAGTGATGTCATCTCACTTCAGGAAAAAAAAAAGTGCGGCATAAAGTTCATTGGTGACAAGTGTGAAAAATATGGATATGTAGAAAAAGGATATGTTTTTTTAGGGTAAAGTGTATATATTTCTTTCTGGTTTTATACACTAAGCATACACATACATATTAATACATTATGGTCATACATATTGGTGTAGTGCCCCGCGGGGATATAAACAAGACCGACAAACACTGCTGTCACCGCGTCACGTATTTACTATGCATCAACACACTTGTGCTCCAAATATATGCACGAAAAAAAGGATCAATGTTTACGTATGCAGATTCACTCGCAAATGTTCCTCGGGGGGAAAAAATTACCCAAATACACCTGTATTTGGCAATTAGAAAAATTTACTGATGAAACAAGTCATTAGTGGTCGTCCCCCTCAGCGCTCACACCTGTTGAGCTGGTGACAAACACTGGCAGCCTGCATTAGTGTCAAACTCTGACCATCCTCTTCCATAATGATGCCTTTCGTACCTACAGCAAATATGTAAGCAAGTTGGTCATGACAAGTGTGTATGTAGACCAGTATTTTACCACCAGCACCGAGAGCTAATTAGCCTTATATAACTAAGGTTTACCATATCAGTACTTCATCATGAGATCTACCGAGGGCATCTGTTGACACCGGTTCTCAAGTCTTGAAATGCTGATGTTATAATATATTACTGCCCTTCAACACCCACTGTGCTAAAGTAATTCTTACATTAGTTATAAAAAATGAGATATAACTGTAGTCAAGCGTTGATGTTATCACTGTTCTTCAGCAACTAAGATCTTGGAGTGCGCAACGAAGTTAATAATTACAGTTTAATCCGGAACATACAGAGCACGAAATATGAAAATACTATTATGGAAGCCAACAAGTGTTCTGAGGATGTCGCGAATAGTACCGCAGTGTACAGTATGTACAAAGATTGTAAATATGCTCTATGCTAAGTATTAAAATATTAAGTAGTATATAATCTTATAGGCCTAGTTATTTCAATAAGCAAATCAAGTAAATTAGCTACGAAATAACTAGGATATGAATAAACTTCGGCGGGAAGTGTAAATTTGTATCTTCTAAACTACATTTTGTATGAATCCCAAATGTAATAAAATATCACTTTGTAATTCAATAATTAGTTTATTGAATAAAAACTATAATTTACAGTTTATAGGATAATTAAATTTAGATGTAAGAGTTTAACGACATTCCACACGTACTGTACAGGAAACGCGTACAAAGCAACCCGCAACG
>NW_024712276.1:417500-427500 GCF_018991925.1 Homarus americanus | reverse complement strand
TCATTATGTTCTTGAAACACATTATTGCATTTATAAAATATAATTACCCCTGGAAACATTAATTTTATTCTTATTTAATATATTTTTTTTAATTCGTTTTTATTCCACCACAAATACAGAAATTATGAAGTTTCACGTTAAAATTCATATACTATTAATGCAATACAATGCTGATGAGTTACAGACAGATACTAGCTTCACCGTTTGGGAAGTGAAAAAGGTTCTAGTGCAGTACTTGTAGAGATATATATTTGTAACCTCATAAACATAGTGATTAATTCTGACATAAATTCATATCATTATAAAAGCCTGGAATAAATTATCTAAAAAATAATTCTGAATGTTTGATCAAAATGAGAATTAAATATTAATTGTGTATTTTATTGGTGTTTATCTTATCCCTCTCTTCCGCATAAACAAACAAACAAATAAATAAATACTGAAGCCAAATTAATATATGAAAATAACAAGGAAAACAAATCGAAAGATATTAAAAAAAAAAAATATCAGAATCTCAAATAACAGAAAATTACACGATATTTCATGACATTACACAAACAATTATTTCTCATATTAAAGATCCTCATTACCGTACGTACAATATTTTCTTGGCCAAAATAGTACAGCCATTTTTACTGAATTATTTCTATTAATTAAACTGAGAGAACATTAACATTAACATCAATGTCAGATCCTGTGTGGGTATAATGTTTTTAGCCACAGATCCACATGAGGCTGGTATGTTTATTGCCAGGTTATAGTACGATGATATAAACAAACTAAACATTATGAAAACAAATTTCAACATTTCTTAAGATCAAAAGCTTTGGTTAGGTTAGGTTTGGGTAGGTTACATTTTATTTTTTCTTAAAAAAAGCAACAAAAGGAGTATAAGAAAAGTTTAGCATAAAAAATAGAAACGAAAAAAAAAATAAAGAAAAAGAGTAAAGAGAAAGATGGAGAAACAAAGAAGAAAAATAAGATGGCCAGGAAGAAAGGTGATAAAAATGACGTTGGTTATTAATGAGTGATAAATAGATATGGAGAGAGAGAGAGAGAGAGAGAGAGAGAGAGAGAGAGAGAGAGAGAGAGAGAGAGAGAGAGAGAGAGAGAGAGAGGGAGAGAGAGAGAGAGAGAGAGAGAGAGAGAGAGAGAGAGAGAGCCCTGAAGGAAGCCTCTGGGGATTGTAAAGCAGTGGTCGGATTCACCATCGTTCGTATAAAAGAACATCCAAATTATACAGACATATAAAAATTTTAAATTATATATACATTATAGATTATAATTATATACTATCATTCAATAACTTACCAGTAGACGATTGTATTGGCAGGTTATAGGTTAGGTTAAGTTTAATATGGTAGGTTAAGTGAAATTTAGGTTAGGTTAGGTTAGGTTAGGTTAGGTTAGGTTATCATTACGGAGGGGGTTAAGTCTTTGCAGAGTGAATATTCATACACCACATTAATCTTCAAATCCAGTGTTAATATTGAGATACTTTAAATATACCAAGTTATTAAAACTACCATCAAGTAACTCTTGATATTCAGGTATGTATTCATATATACGTACTAAATTCAGGTATATAAACAGATATATGTTAGTCAGCTATATAAACAGATGCAATAAAGGGTTTATATAGGTCACAATAAAGAAGCCAGATATATAAATACATACATGGAACTTAGTCACGTATACAAACAGACATATATATGGTAGTCAGGTATACATATGGCCAATGGTTTATTCTTACTGGTGTTATAAATAATGAATGAGTCAGACATAGACACAGTTATATGCTAAATGATTCTTTATTACATTACTGGTCAAAGTCTCCCACTAAGGTAGTCATTGATGCTGCAACACTACCACGCCTCACCTGCCTCCTAATGAGATACACAGGTGTGCCCGAGGGTAATGTTTTTTCTATGTTTTGTGGCTCATTATACAGTACAGTATATATATATTTTATTTGGAAAAGGATAGAGTTTTTCTTAATATAATTTCAGAATTCATATTTCTCATACTGTTACCGGACCACCTGAAGATTAGTCACCCAGGTTATTTCATCTGGTGTTAAACAACCAGTGCAGGTATACAGTGTACCTAGACAGTGCAGGTATACAGTGTACCTAGACAGTGCAGGTATACAGTGTACCTAGACAGTGCAGGTATACAGTGTACCTAGACAGTGCAGGTATACAGTGTACCTAGACAGTGCAGATATAGTGTGTACCTATACAGTGCAGGTATACAGTGTACCTAGACAGTGCAGATATAGTGTGTACCTAGACAGTGCAGGTATACAGTGTACCTAGACAGTCAGGGTATACACTGTACCTAGACAGTACAGGTATACAGTGTACCTAGACAGTGCAGGTATACAGTGTACCTAGACAGTGCAAGTATACAAAAAATGTATACCTAGACATTGCAGGTATACAAACAATGCACATAGACAGTGCAGGTATACAAATAATATACCTAGACAATGCAGGTATACAAATAATATACCTAGACAATGCAGGTATACAAACAATGTACCTAGACAGTGCAGGTATACAAACAATGCATATAGACAGTGCAGTCATCAAGACAACTGATTCCGTTATTAAACCGAACTAATACATCGTTGACGAGGCATTTCTTTTGGCTTTCTACTTGGAATATCTTGTAGGGAAATTATTTATGCGATTTATCCACCAAAGGACCACGACAAATTTCTACACCCCAACTTATGACAACTAACTAAACACCCGAACGCCACACTCACACATACACACCTGCGTTAATGACAAGGTGTTGGCTGGTGGGGGTACAGGTGACTCTTCCCAACCCTCGTAACTCTTAGGCTGACGTTAGCACCTGCGCCAAGCCAGCTACAGCTCCCAGCCGAGTCGAGTCGAAAGGTGATGGTGGTGATGATGTTCTTTGGGGGGAGGGGGTGGGGAAGTGGGGTTGAGGGGGTGGGGTATTGGTGGTGGGGGGGTTTGGCTTGGGGGAACTGTGGGTTGGGGTGATGAGTGGAGTTAATGAGGGGGCAGGGTAGGGATGAGGGTGGAGGGTGGTGACAGAGGGGTGGGAGGGTGGTGATGAGGGGGAGGGTGGTGATGAGGGGTGAGGGTAGACAGAGGGTGGAGGGTGGTGGGATGAGGTGAGGTGGTGGAGAGGGTGGAGGGTGGGTGATGAGGGTGGAGGGTGGTGATGAGGGTGGAGGGTGGTGATGAGGGTGAGGGGTGGTGATGAGGGTGAGGGTGGTGGACAGAGGAGGGTGGTGATGGAGGGGTGGAGGGTGGTGATGAGGGTGGAGGGGTGGTGATGAGGTGGAGTGGGTGGAGATGAGGGTGGGAGGTAAGATGAGGGTGGAGGGTGTGAGATGGAGGGTGGAGGGTGGTGATGAGGGTGAGGGTGGAGGGTGGTGGGATGAGGATGGAGGGTGGTGATGAGGGGTGAGGGGTGGGTGACAGAGGGGTGGGAGGTGGGTGATGAGGGTGGAGGGGTGGTGATGGAGGAAGAGGGGAGATGAGGGTGGAGGGGTGGTGATGAGGGTGGAGGGTGGTGATGAGGGTGAGGGTGGGACAGGGGTGGGGAGGGAGGTGGGGATGAGGGTGGAGGGTGGGTGGAGGAGGTGGAGGGTGGTGATGAGGGTGGAGGGTGGTGATGAGGGTGGAGGGTGGTGATGAGGGTGGAGGGTGGTGATGAGGGTGAGGGTGGTGATGAGGGTGGAGGGTGGTGATGAGGGTGGTGATAGCCTTTAGACAGACAAATGAGTTATCTAAAACTACAAAAAAATAAATTGAATAAAGAAAAATGTTCTCTATTGATCTCGTGTGAAGTGTAGATGGTGTTCCAGTCTCCTCTGCTCGTTCCCGGTCTGACTGACTGGATGACTGGCTGACTGACTAACCGAATGATTGAATGATGGACTGACTGATTCACTAACTAACTGACTGACCGATTCGTGACATTTTCAGGGACAAATTAGTATACCTGTGGCGGTGGTGTTCATGGTGGTGGTGATGGTGTTCATGGTGGTGGTGATGGTGCTTGTGAGTGAAATTTGCAGCAATAAATCTCAAGCAACTGGTGTGGGGGGGTTAGATTCTCCACTACCACACACACACACAGACACACACCTGGCGGTACAGGAACTACAGGAAACTCATTAGTTAAGCGAAATTCTCGTTTAGTCTAGGGACTGAATAAGGACAAAAAATTTCACAAAACTAATATGCGTGTTGTGTTGATAGTGACGGGAGATGGTGGTCATGATAACAGTGAGGGTTTTTATATATTTTTTTGGATAATAATAATAATAATAATAATAATAATAATAATAATAATAATAATAATAATAATAACAATAATAATAATAATAACAATAATAATACTAATAATAATAATAATAATAATAATAATAATAATAATAAATATATTCAAAACACACAACTCACTGGTACGCTGTATACTGTAATATAATGTCATCATGTTGTACCGTGGGATGTCCTGCTGCCTCCCATTCTGTTAGTGAAAAATACACCACGATACGGAGTGTGAATTTCCGTTGCTTGAAATGTATTTAAGGGGGTATGATAAGATTATAGACATGTATGGGGGTATGGTGAGGTTTACATGTATGGTTGTATGATGAGGTTTACATGTATGGTTGTATGATGAGGTTTACATGTATGGTTGTATGATGAGGTTTACCTGTATGGTTGTATGATGAGGTTTACATGTATGGTTGTATGATGAGGTTTACATGTATGGTTGCATGATGAGGTTTACCTGTATGGGGGTATGATGAGGTTTACATGTATGGTTGTATGGTGAGGTTTACATGTATGGTTGTATGATGAGGTTTACATGTATGGTTGTATGATGAGGTTTACATGTATGGTTGTATGATGAGGTTTACATGTATGGTTGTATGATGAGGTTTACATGTATGGTTGTATGATGAGGTTTACATGTATGGTTGTATGATGAGGTTTACATGTATGGTTGTATGATGAGATATTCATGTATGGAAGTATAAGAATATAGACAAGTTTGGTGCTAGGGTAAAATAATATGTATGCTTCACCAAGAACATACGTCGTGTGTACATAAATTACAGATAATGATAATGACCGCTGTTCTTTTTTTCTTTTTCTAGAGAGGGTAATGGTCTCAGTATACATGACAGACGGTATAATAGTGTGTGCCCGTCGTGTACGAGAATGGCCAGCTCAAGGGCCACCTGGGCGTGAATTTATTTTAAGGTATAGAAGCTGCCGCCAACACAACAACCATACCCTGAGCTGTATAATCTAGTGTCAAGGAATAATCCAAGAACACCGGACAACTCACCAACTGCACTGGCTAACTAATGCCCCGGAACACGATCCCGCAAGCTAATTAACATTCAGGAACCTCAACTACTGCTGGGTAGACAGAGGCAAATGGCGCAAAAAAAAACTTGCCCATAGTTTCACCCTGCTCAGGGATTGAACCTGGGTCCACTCACTTGCAAGGCGAACATGTTGACTATTACACTACAGGTATACTGGTACACTTAATACACCTAACATTGACGGTGTATACTCAGTACATAGGGACAATGACTGCACAATACACATTACAATGACAGCACATACACAATACATGTAATAGTGACAATAAACACGGCATTATACCCTTTATACACATCTGTAGTGAGGACGATACCGTAAACACATTCCTCCAACACACACACACACACACACACACACACACACACACACACACACACACACACACACACAGCTTATGGTGGTGTGACACTTGTACACACCGGACCAACACAGAGCAAGTAGCGTTTATGTACAGGGTGTGTCATAGGCCAGACACCTGAGGGAAACTGATATAGTCTCATTATTTTTATTTTCTTTTTTCGGGTGACGGAAGCAAAACAAACTAACGAAAATGGCGGAAAAAATAACAATAAAGGAAAGATTCAGTTTAATATTCATGTACGGAAAGGAAGGAGGAGGAGGAGGAGGGATAGGGGAAGGAGGGGGGAGGTGTAGAAGGGGGAAGAGGAGGGGGATGAGGTGTGGAGGATAGAGGCACGTGTTGAAGCTGTCACAGGGGTGGAGAGGTTGGTCTTGTCGTGAAATATCGCAGATGTAATCATGGTAATGATATGTATGAGGAAGGGACGTCAGGGCGGTGCTGTGTGGGTATATTATCCCCTCACACACACACGCACACACACACACACACACACACACACACACACACACACAGGTTGAAGAAAAAATAGGATGAATTCTACACCCTTCCTTCCCCTCCTTTTTGCTGGTCGGGATATTTCTAAACCAGTTGTAATGGACCCCACATCGAACATCAATCACAAGTTGTTTTGCTCAATAGAGATTCGAACCCTGGAACTAGAGTATTGGTTCAGGGGTCGTATAACTAATGAGGTGTTTGAGTTAAGGTGGATTTTGTCTATAAGGGCTTGGGTGGTGGTGGGGTGGGGGGTGGTGGGGTGGGGGTGGTGTGGGGGGTGAGGGGTGGTGGTGAGGTGGGAAGGGCAGGGTACAGAAGTTAACGTGAAAGCGACAAATTTAATGTAGTGTGTAATGTAAAGCAGTTAAACACGAGTAAAAAAAGCTGATTTACAATGGATATTTGACTCACCTGAAGATTAACCACCTGAAGCTAACTTAATTTAACGTTATCCTAACCTAACCTAACCTAATCTACCCCATCTCTGCTAATATTGCATCATTATAAAACCATTTCACTTTTTTGCAACATTAACACAACCACTAATACTACTACTACTACTACTACTACTACTATCACTATTATTATTACTACTACTATCACTACTACTATCACTACTACTACTGCTACTACTACTATCACTACTACTACTACTACTATCTACTACTACTACTACTACTACTACTATCACTACTACTATCACTACTACTACTACTAATACTACTACTATCACTACTACTACCACACCTTGCGTTCAAATTTCTCCTCCACTTCAGCACCACCACACTTGCCCCCACACACTCCACACACTCAAAGAACAACACACACACACACACACACACACACACACACACACACACACACACACACACACACACACACACACACCGCACACCTGCTAATTTGCATGTATAGCGAATTTATGCCCTGTTACCTCTGACCTTATCAACAACACACCTGCCGTCAGTAGTGTTCTTATAAAGGCTGTCTTCAGGTGTTACCGAGTAGTAGTGATCATTATTATTATTATTATTATTATTATTATTATTATTAAAAACAGATTCATAAAACAAATATAATAATAAAAATATATATATATATATATATATATATATATAATAAATACATTGAATTAAATATGTTAATGAGAGAGAGAGAGAGAGAGAGAGAGAGAGAGAGAGAGAGAGAGTCTCCTGACTCACTGTTTCTCCTCATCACTCTTTTTTCTCTCTCTCTTTCTCTTGTTTGTGTGTATGTATGTATGTATGTATGTATGTATATGTATGTATGTATGTATGTAGTATGTATGTATGTATGTATGTATGTATGTATGTATGTATGTGTCCTTCAATCTATCTATCCATTTACCTACCTACCTAACTATCTATTTATCTATCTAATTACCTACATATACCTACCTGTACCTACCTATACCTACCTACACACACACACACATCAAGAATAGCACCTCCAGGACGGATGCCAAACTATTAAAATAAATATGTTTTATCAGTTGTGTGTGTGTGTGTGTGTGTGTGTGTGTGTGTGTGTGTGTGTGTGTGTCGACCAGTCATAAGACATCCGGCAGTTGGTCATCAATTCTCATTAGTGGAGTAGTACTTGAGGAGGAGGAGGAGGAGGAGGAGGAGGAGGAGAAGAAGAAGAAGAAGAAGAAGAAGAAGAAGAAGAAGAGAGAAGAGGAAGAAGAAGGAAGAAGAAGATGAGTTTGTTTGTTTGTTTTGGAGTGAATATTACTGTATGTGTGTGTGTATGTATGTATGTATGTATGTATGTATGTATGTATGTATGTCTGTCAATCAGTCTGTCTGTCAATCAGTCTGTCTGTCTGTCTGTCTGTCTGTATGTACGTATGTATGTATGTATGTATGTACAGTATGAATGTATGAATGTATGTATGTATGTATGTATGTATGTATGTATGTATGTATGTATGTATGTATGTATGTATGTCAAACAGGTCTTCATCATCAGCGTGTTGTTTTTCAATCGTTATCGTAATCCGCGTCACCCACAACACAACCTCCGTCTAAAGTGTTTGGTGGGACGGGTGCTGTACGTTGTTCCTGTCTTCACCTGTCTATAATATATCAGGATATTTTATTTATTTATCTTTATTTTTTTATCCTTCCATCACCTTTATTCATGAATATTATGAGGGCCATAACTCACACTAGAACGGATATCTTTTGAAATTCTGAATACAGCTTCCATTACCAGTCTCTCTCTCTCTCTCTCTCTCTCTCTCTCTCTCTCTCTCTCTCTCTCTCCTTCCTTTACCACTGTGCCTTGCCCAATAATCTTCCTCACTTCACAGACATATTTCTCTCCTCACCTTTCTCTCTCACTTTTCCTCACTTCTCACCCCTTCCTCATTCTCTCCCTCCACCCCTCCTGTCAAACCCCCCTCACCCGCCCCTCTCCACCCACCCCCCCACCCACCTCCCTCGAGAGAGCTATGCGTACCTGTGATTAAAATTCCTACCTTGTCTACCTGTAATAACAAACTAATTACCTGTTTATTTAAGAAACATGTAAGTGAACATTACCTGTCAGTTTTATTAAGCTATTATATGTACAGTACTCACACCTGTAAATACCTAAGTTGTAACACGTGCCCAATATTATATGGGTCATTTGGCAATTTGTAGCCCAATTTATTTTACCTGATGATTAAACACTCTTAAAGCTACCTGTAGGGGTTAGGTTAGGTTAGGTTAGGTTAGGTTAGGTTAGGGTTTGGTTAGGTTAGGTGAGGGTTTGGTTAGGTTAGGTTAGGTTAGGGTTTGGTTTGGTTAGGTTAGGTTAGGTTAGGTTAACATCCGTGATCACCTTGATAAAACATAGCGGTGTGAAGAGATAAGAGTCTCACACCTTTACCTGGCCAATTGGAAACAGAGATAACACCTGTATCATTAACTGTGGTTGTATTATGTTAATTATGGCTCTTTTTTGTTTTATTCTAACAATCATACACATACATACATAAATACACACACGAATACATACATACACATATACACACAATTATAAACACATACATAAACACACATAAATACACACACACACACACACACACCAATTAGTTGATAAAAGTTATGAGAATTGATCATTGGGTCTTGACCATCAGTGAAGGGAGAGAGTGAAGGGAGAGAGTGAAGAGGGAGATAGGCGGTAAGGAGGATGAGTGAGGGAGGAGATAGGGGGTAGTAAGGGAGGAAATAGGGGGTAGTGAGGGAGGGTGAGGGACTCTAGTAGTGTGATCAGTAGTACCTCTCACCATTGTCTTGTATACATACATACATACATACATACATACATACATACATACAGTCAAGGCAGCCTCGTACCGTCTCTACATGCTACGACGGCTTAGGTCACTTGGGACACCCACGCCAGAGCTGAGGACCATCTACAACTCCTTTATTCTCCCCAAAGTAACGTATGCGTCACCAGCCTGGTCGTCTTCTCTCAACTCCACCCAACAACGTCAGCTATAGAAGGTCCAGAAAAGGGCCTGCAGAATCATGCTCTGCGCAGAATACTCCGGCTACATCAACGCTCTCTCCACCCTGGAAATGCCATCCCTCAGTGACCTCCACCACCAAGCACTGGAAGGGTTTGGTAACCAACTACTGCACCACCCTCGTCATCGCCACCTGCTGCCACCGGCAGCCCCCCATCCACCTCGCGCAGTCCGCCACTACAGCAAAATTCAGCCCATAAG